>NW_027673074.1:0-125000 GCF_964194105.1 Spermophilus citellus
ACATGTATCCATATAGGAGAAAACAGAGTGAAATCTAAAAATTAAAATAGTTACTGCCAACGAACGGTTTAACTTATAAGAATGAAATTTGGTGATCCAAGTGGGATTGCGTTACTGATCATTACCTGAAAGTGTCATCAAGATTGGGTGAAAAAATGTGCGCTGAGATTTCAGGAAAACGTAGTTTTTTGGAAGTTGGCAAACCCTTTCCATGAAAGTGATTTGCGCCAGTCTCTGCTTCGGGCTACATCAATAGGAAACATACCATAGAGATAGAACTTGGAACTACTTTATTGTGTCAAGTTTCAGAGAGCTAGCACACACCGTGTTTGATTTAGAGTTCCAACTACATGTATCCATATAGGAGAAAACATAGTGAAAGCTAAAAATTAAAACTGTTACTGCCAACGAACGGTTTAACCTAGAAGAACAAAATTTGGTGAGCCAAGTGGGACTGGGGTACTGATCATTATCTGAAAGTGTCATCAAGTAGGGTGAAAAAATGAGTGCTGAGATTTCAGGAAATTCGTAGTTTTTTGGAAGCTTGGCAACCCCTTTCCATGAAAGTGATTTGCACCAATCTCTGCTTATGGCTACATCAATAGGAAACACACCACAGGTACAGGACTTGGAACTAATTTACAGTGTCAAGTTTCAAAGAGCTAGCACAAACCTTGTTTGATTTTGTGTTCCAACTACATGTATCCCTATAGGAGAAAACAGAGTGAAACCTAAAAATTAAAACTGTTACTGCCAACGAACGGTTTAAACTTGAAGAACGAAATTTGGTGAGCCAAGTGGGATTGGGGTACTGATCATTACCTGAAAGTGTCATCAAGATTGGGTGAAAAAATGTGTGCTGAGATTTCAGGAAACTCGTAGTTTTTTGGAAGCTTGGCAACCCCTTTCCATGAAAGGGATTTGCACCAGTCTCTGCTTATGGCTACATCAATAGGAAACACACCATAGATATAGGACTTGGAACTTCTTTATTGTGCAAGTTTCAAAAAGCTAGCACAAACCGTGTTTGATTTAGAGTTCCAACTACATGTATCCCTATAGGAGAAAACAGAGTGAAACCTAAAAATTAAAACAGTTACTGCCAACGAACGGTTTAACCTAGAAGAACGAAATTTGGTGAGCCAAGTGGGATTGGGGTACTGATCATTATCTGAAAGTGTCATCAAGATTGGGTGAAAAAATGTGTACTGAGATTACAGGAAACTCGTAGTTTTTTGGAAGCTTGGCAACCCCTTTCCATGAATGTGATTTGCGCCAGTCTCTGCTTCGGGCTACAACAATAGGAAACAAACCATAGAGATAGAACTTGGAACTACTTTATTGTGTCAAGTTTCACAGAGCTAGCACACAACGTGTTTGATTTAGAGTTCCATCTACATGTATCCATATAGGAGAAAACAGAGTGAAATCTAAAAATTAATACAGTTACTGCCAACGAACGGTTTAACCTAGAAGAACGAAATTTGGTGAGCCAAGTGGGATTGGGGTACTGATCATTACCTGAAAGTGTCATCAAGATTGGGTGAAAAAATGTGTGCTGAGATTTCAGGAAAACGTAGTTTTTTGGAAGTTGGCAAACCCTTTCCATGAAAGTGATTTGCGCCAGTCTCTGCTTCGGGCTACATCAATAGGAAACATACCATAGAGATAGAACTTGGAACTACTTTATTGTGTCAAGTTTCAGAGAGCTAGCACACACCGTGTTTGATTTAGAGTTCCAACTACATGTATCCATATAGGAGAAAACATAGTGAAAGCTAAAAATTAAAACTGTTACTGCCAACGAACGGTTTAACCTAGAAGAACGAAATTTGGTGAGCCAAGTGGGACTGGGGTACTGATCATTATCTGAAAGTGTCATCAAGTAGGGTGAAAAAATGAGTGCTGAGATTTCAGGAAATTCGTAGTTTTTTGGAAGCTTGGCAACCCCTTTCCATGAAAGTGATTTGCGCCAGTCTCTGCTTAGGGCTACATCAATAGGAAACACACCATAGATACAGGACTTGGAACTTCTTTTGTGTCAAGTTTCAAAAAGCTAGCACAAACCGTGTTTGATTTAGAGTTCCAACTACATGTATCCCTGTAGGAGAAAACAGAGTGAAACCTAAAAATTAAAACTGTTACTGCCAACAAACGGTTTAACCTAGAAGAACGAAATTTGGAGAGCCAAGTGGGATTGTTGTACTGATCATTACCTGAAATTGTCATCAAGATTGGGTGAAAAAATGTGTGCTGAGATTTCAGGAAACTCGTAGTTTTTGGAAGCTTGGCAACCCCTTTACATGAAAGTGATTTGCACCAGTCTCTGCTTATGGCTACATCAATAGGAAACACACCACAGATACAGGACTTGGAATAATTTACAGTGTCAAGTTTCAAAGAGCTAGCACAAACCTTGTTTGATTTTGTGTTCCAACTACATGTATCCCTATAGGAGAAAACAGAGTGAAACCTAAATTTAAAACAGTTACTGCCAACGAACGGTTTAACCTAGAAGAATGAAATTTGGTGAGCCAAGTGGGATTTGGATACTGATCATTATCTGAAAGTGTCATCAAGATTGGGTGAAAAAATGTGTGCTGAGATTTCAAGAAACTCGTAGTTTTTTGGAAGCTTGTCAACCCCTTTCAATTAAAGTGATTTGCGCCAGTCTCTGCTTAGGGCTACAGCAATAGGAAACAAACCATAGAGATAGAACTTGGAACTACTTTATTGTGTCAAGTTTCCAAGAGCTAGCACAAACCGTGTTTGATTTAGTGTTCCAACTACATGTATCCATATAGGAGACAACAGAGTGAAACCTAAAAATTAATACTGTTCCTGCCAACGAACGGTTTAACCTAGAAGAACGAAATTTGGTGAGCCAAGTGGGATTGGGGTACTGATCATTATCTGAAAGTGTCATCAAGATTGGGTGAAAAAATGTGTGCTGAGATTTCAGGAAACTCATAGTATTTTGGAAGCTTGGCAACCCCTTTCCATGAAAGTGATTTGTGCCAGTCTCTGCTTAGGGCTACATCAATAGGAAACAAACCATAGAGATAGAACTTGGAACTACTTTATTGTGTCAAGTTTCAAAGAGCTAGCACAAACCGTGTTTGATTTAGAGTCCATCTACATGTATCCCTATAGGAGAAAACAGAGTGAAACCTAAAAATTAAAACTGTTACTTCCGACGAACGGTTTAACCTAGAAGAAGGAAATTTGGTGAGCCAAGTGGGATTGGGGTACTGATCATTACCTGAAAGTGTCATCAAGATTGGGTGAAAAAATGTGTGCTGAGATTTCAGGAAACTCGTAGTTTTTGGAAGCTTGGCAACCCCTTTCCATGTAAGTGATTTGCGCCAGTCTCTGCTTAGGGCTACAGCAATAGGAAACAAATCATAGTGACAGTACTTGGAATTAAATTATTTTGTCAAGTTTCAAAGAGCTAGCACAAACCGTGTTTGATTTAGAGTTCCAACTACATGTATCCCTATAGGAGAAAACAGAGTGAAACCTAAAAATTAAAACTGTTACTGCCAATGAACGGTTTGAACTTGAAGAATGAAATTTGGTGAGCCAAGTGGGATTGGGGTACTGATCATTTCCTGAAAGTGTCATCAAGATTGGTTGAAAAAATGTGTGCTTAGATTTCAGGAAACACGTAGTTTTTTGGAAGGTTGGCAAACCCTTTCCATGAAAGTGACTTGCGCCAGTCTCTGCTTTGGGCTACATCAATAGAAACAAACCATAGAGATAGAACTTGGAATTAATTTATTGTGTCAAGTTTCAAAGAGCTAGCACAAACCGTGTTTGATTTAGAGTTCCAAATACATATATCCCTATTGGAGAAAACAGAGTGAAACCTAAAAATTAAAACTGTTACTGCCAACGAACGGTTTAAACTTGAAGAACGAAATTTGGTGAGCCAAGTGGGATTGGGGTACTGATCATTACCTGAAAGTGTCATCAAGATTGGGTGAAAAAATGTGTGCTGAGATTTCAGGAAACTCGTAGTTTTTGGAAGGTTGGCAACCCATTTCCATGAAAGTATTTTGCGCCAGTCTCTGCTTAGGGCTACATCAATAGGAAAGAAACCATAGAGGTAGAACTTGCAACTACTTTATTGCGTCTAGTTTCAAAGAGCCAGCACAAACCGTGTTTGATTTAGAGTTCCAACTACATGTATCCCTATAGGAGAAAACAGAGTGAAACCTAAAAATTAAAACTGTTACTTCCAACGAACGGTTTAACCTAGAAGAACGAAATTTGGTGCACCAAGTGTGACTGGGGTACTGATCATTATCTGAAAGTGTCATCAAGATTGGGTGAAAAAATGTGTGCTGAGATTTCAGGAAACTCGTAGTTTTTTGGAAGCTTGGCAACCCCTTTCCATGAAAGTGATTTGCGCCAGTCTCTGCTTATGGCTACATCAATAGGAAACACACCACAGATACAGGACTTGGAACTAATTTACAGTGTCAAGTTTCAAAGAGCTAGCACAAACCTTGTTTGATTTTGTGTTCCAACTACATGTATCCCTATAGGAGAAAACAGAGTGAAACCTAAAAATTAAAACTGTTACTGCCAATGAACGGTTTAACCTAGAAGAACGAAATTTGGTGAGCCAAGTGAGATTGGGGAACTGATCATTATCTGAAAGTGTCATCAAGATTGGGTGAAAAAATGTGTGCTGAGATTTCAAGAAACTCGTAGTTTTTTGGAAGCTTGTCATCCTCTTTCAATTAAAGTGATATGCGCCAGTCTCTGCTTATGGCTACATCAATAGGAAACAAACCATAGAGATAGATCTTGAAACTTCTTTATTTTGTCAAGTTTCAAAAAGCTAGCACAAACCGTGTTTGATTTAGAGTTCCAACTACATGTATCACTATAGGAGAAAACAGAGTGAAACCTATAAATTAAAACAGTTACTGCCAACGAACGGTTTCACCTAGAAGAACGAAATTTGGTGAGCCAAGTGGGATTGGGGTACTGATCATTACCTGAAAGTGTCATCAAGATTGGGTGAAAAAATGTGTGCTGAGATTTCTGGAAACTCGTAGTTTTTTGGAAGCTTGGCAACACCTTTCCATGAAAATGATTTGCGCCAGTCTCTGCTTAGGTCTACATCAATAGGAAACAAACCATAGAGATAGAACTTGGAACTATTTTATTGTGTCAAGTTTCAAAGAGCTAGCCCAAACCGTGTTTGATTTAGAGTTCCAACTCCATGTATCTCTATAGGAGAAAACAGAGTGAAACCTAAAAATTAAAACTGTTACTGCCAACGAACGGTTTAACCTAGAAGAACGATATTTGGTGAGCCAAGTGGGATTGGGGTACTGATCATTACCTGAAATTGTCATCAAGATTGGGTGAAAAAATGTGTGCTGAGATTTCAGGAAACTCGTAGTTTTTTGGAAGCTTGGCAACCCCTTTCCATGAAAATGATTTGCGCCAGTCTCTGCTTAGGTCTACATCAATAGGAAACAAACCATAGAGATAGAACTTGGAACTACTTTATTGTGTCAAGTTTCCAAGAGCTAGCACAAACCGTGTTTGATTTAGTGTTCCAACTACATGTATCCATATAGGAGAAAACAGAGTGAAACCTAAAAATTAATACTGTTACTGCCAACGAACGGTTTAACATAGAAGAACAGAAATTTGGTGAGCCAAGTGGGATTGGGCTGCTGATCATTACTGAAAGTGTCATCAAGTTTGGGTGAAAAAATGTGTGCTGAGATTTCAGGAAAACGAAGTTTTTTGGAAGCTTAGCAACCCCTTTCCATGAAAGTGATTTACGCCAGTCTCTGCTTAGGGCTACATCAATAGGAAACACACCATAGATACAGGACTTGGAACTTCTTTATGTGTCAAGTTTCAAAAAGCTAGCACAAACCGTGTTTGATTTAGAGTTCCAACTACATGTGTCCCTATAGGAGAAAACAGAGTGAAACCTAAAAATTAAAACTGTTACTTCCAACGAACGGTTTAACCTAGAGGAAGGAAATTTGGTGAGCCAAGTGGGATTGGGGTACTGATCATTACCTGAAAGTGTCATCAAGATTGGGTGAAAAAATGTGTGCTGAGATTTCGGGAAACTCGGAGTTTTTTGGAAGCATGGCAACCCCTTTCCATGAAAGTGATTTGCGCCAGTCTCTGCTTTGGGCTACATCAATAGAAACAAACCATAGAGATAGAACTTGGAATTAATTTATTGTGTCAAGTTTCAAAGAGCTAGCACAAACCGTGTTTGATTTAGAGTTCCAAATACATATATCCCTATTGGAGAAAACAGAGTGAAACCTAAAAATTAAAACTGTTACTGCCAACGAACGGTTTAAACTTGAAGAACGAAATTTGGTGAGCCAATTGGGATTGGGGTACTGATCATTGCCTGAAAGTGTCATCAAGATTGGGTGAAAAAATGTGTGCTGAGATTTCAGGAAACTCGTAGTTTTTGGAAGCTTGGCAACCCATTTCCATAAAAGTGATTTGTGCCAGTCTCTGCTTAGGGCTATAACAATAGGAAACAAATCATAGAGATAGAACTTGCAACTACTTTATTGCGTCTAGTTTCAAAGAGCTAGCACAAACCAAGATTGATTTAGAGTTTCAACTACATGTATCCGTATAGGAGAAAACAGGGTGAAACCTAAAAATTAAAACAGTTACTGCCAACGAACGGTTTAACTTACAAGAATGAAATTTGGTGATCCAAGTGGGATTGGGTTACTGATCATTACCTGAAAGTGTCATCAAGATTGGGAGAAAAAATGTGTGCTGAGATTTCAAAAAAACGTAGTTTTTTGGAAGCTTGGCAAACCCTTTCCATGAAAGTGATTTGCGCCATTCTCTGCTTCGGGCTACATCAATAGGAAACAAACCATAGAGATAGAACTTGGAACTACTTTATTGTGTCAAGTTTCAGGGAGCTAGCACACACCGTGTTTGATTTAGAGTTCCAACTACATGTATCCATATAGGAGAAAACAGAGTGAAAGCTAAAAATTAAAACTGTTACTGCCAACGAACGGTTTAACCTAGAAGAACGAAATTTGGTGAGCCAAGTGGGATTCGGGTACTGATCATTATCTGAAAGTGTCATCAAGATGGGGTGAAAAAATGAGTGCTGAGATTTCAGGAAACTCGTAGTTTTTTGGAAGCTTGGCAAACCCTTTCCATGAAAGTGATTTGCGCCAGTCTCTGCTTAGGGCTACAGCAATAGGAAACAAACCATAGAGATAGAACTTGGAACTACTTTATTGTGTCAATTTTCCAAGAGCTAGCACAAACCGTTTTTGATTTAGTGTTCCAACTACATGTATCCCTATAGGAGAAAACAGAGTGAAACCTAAAAATTAATACTGTTACTGCCAACGAACGGTTTAACCTAGAAGAACGAAATTTGGTGAGCCAAGTGGGATTGGGGTACTGATCATTATCTGAAAGTGTCATCAAGATTGGGTGAAAAAATGTGTGCTGAGATTTCAGGAAACTCGTAGTTTTTTGGAAGTTTGGCAACCCCTTTCCATGAAAGTGATTTGCGCCAGTCTCTGCTTAGGGCTACATCAATAGGAAACAAACCATAGAGATAGAACTTGGAACTACTTTATTGTGTCAAGTTTCAAAGAGCTAGCACAAAATGTGTTTGATTTAGAGTTCCATCTACATGTATCCCTATAGGAGAAAATAGAGTGAAACCTAAAAATTAAAACTGTTACTGCCAACGAACGGTTTAACCTAGAACAAGGAAATTTGGTGAGCCAAGTGGGATGGGGGTACTGATCATTACCTGAAAGTGTCATCAAGATTGGGTGAAAAAATGTGTGCTGAGATTTCAGAAAACTCGTAGTTTTTTGGAAGCTTGGCAACCCCTTTCCATGAAAGTGTTTTGCGCCAGTCTCTCCTTAGGGCTACAGCAATAGGAAACAAATCATAGTGACAGATGGAATTAATTTATTGTGTCAAGTTTCAAAGAGCTAGCACAAACCGTGTTTGATTTAGAGTTCCAAATACATGTATCCCTATAGGAGAAAACAGAGTGAAACCTAAAAATTAAAACTGTTACTGTCAACGAACGGTTTAAACTTGAAGAATGAAATTTGGTGAGCCAAGTGGGATTGGGGTACTGATCATTACCTGAAAGTGTCATCAAGATTGGGTGAAAAAATGTGTGCTGATATTTCAGGAAACTCGTAGTTTTTTGGAAGCTTGGCAACCCCTTTCCATAAAAGTGATTTGCGCCAGTCTCTGCTTCGGGCTACATCAATAGGAAACAAACCATAGAGATAGAACTTGGAACTACTTTATTGTGTCACGTTTCACAGAGCTAGCACACACCGTGTTTGATTTAGAGTTCCAACTACATGTATCCATATAGGAGAAAACAGAGTGAAAGCTAAAGGTTAAAACTGTTACTGCCAACGAACGGTTTAACCTAGAAGAACGAAATTTAGTGAGCCAAGTGGGATTGGGGTACTGATAATTATCTGAAAGTGTCATCAAGATGGGGGGAAAAATGAGTGCTGAGATTTCAGGAAACTCGTATTTTTTTGGAAGCTTGGCAACCCCTTTCCATGAAAGTGATTTGCGCCAGTCTCTGCTTAGGGCTACATCAATAGGAAACACACCATAGATAGAGGACTTGGAACTTCTTTATTGTGTCAAATTTCAAAAAGCTAGCACAAACCGTGTTTGCTTTAGAGTTCCAACTACATGTATCCCTATAGGAGAAAACAGAGTGAAACCTAAAAATTAAAACTGTTACTGCCAACAAACGGTTTAACCTAGAAGAACAAAATTTGGTGAGCCAAGTGGGATTGGGGTACTGATCATTACCTGAAAGTGTCATCAAGATTGGTTGAAAAAATGTGTGCTGAGATTTCAGGAAACACGTAGTTTTTTGGGAGGTTGGCAAACTTTTTCCATGAAAGTGATTTTCGCCAGTCTCTGCTTAGGGATACAGCAATAGGAAACAAATCATAGTGACAGAACTTGAAATTAATTTATTGTGTCAAGTTTCAAAGAGCTAGCACAAACCGTGTTTGATTTAGAGTTCCAACTACATGTATCCCTATAGGAGAAAACAGAGTGAAACCTAAAAATTAAAACTGTTACTGCCAACGAACGGTTTAAACTTGAAGAACGAAATTTGGTGAGCCAAGTGGGATTGGGGTACTGATCATTACGTGAAAGTGTCATCAAGATTGGGTGAAAAAATGTGTGCTTAAATTTCAGGAAACACGTAGTTTTTTGGAAGGTTGGCAAACCCTTTCCATGAAAGTGACTTGCGCCAGTCACTGCTTAGGGCTACAGCAATAGGAAACAAACCATAGAGATAGAACTTGGAACTACTTTATTGTGTCAAGTTTCCAAGAGCTAGCACAAACCGTGTTTGATTTAGAGTTCCATCTACATGTATCCCTATAGGAGAAAACAGAGAGAAACCTAAAAATTTAAACTGTTACTTCCAACGAACGGTTTAACCTAGAAGAAGGAAATTTGGTGAGCAAGTGGGATTGGGGTACTGATTATTACCTGAAAGTGTCATCAAGATTGGGTGAAAAAATGTGTGCTGAGATTTCAGGAAACTCGTAGTTTTTTGGAAGCTTGGCAACCCCTTTCCATGAAAGTGATTTGCGCCCGTCTCTGCTTAGGGCTACATCAATAGGAAACAAACCATAGAGATAGAACTTGGAACTACTTTATTGTGTCAAGTTTCAAAGTGCTAGCACAAACCGTGTTTGATTTTGAGTTCCATCTACATGTATCCCTATAGGAGAAAACAGAGTGAAACCTAACAATTAAAACTGTTACTTCCAACGAACGGTTTAACCTAGAAGAAGGAAATTTGGTGAGCCAAGTGGGATTGGGGTACTGATCATTACCTGAAAGTGTCATCAAGATTGGGTGAAAAAATGTGTGCTGAGATTTCAGGAAACTCGTAGTTTTTTGGAAGCTTGGCAACCCCTTTCCATTAAAGTGATTTGCGCCAGTCTCTGATTAGGGCTACATCAATAGGAAACAAACCATAGAGATAGAACAAGGAACTACTTTATTGTGTTAAGTTTCACAGAGCAGGCACACACCGTGTTTGATTTAGAGTTCCAACTACATGTATCGATATAGGAGAAAACAGAGTGAAAGCTAAAAATTAAAACTGTTACTGCAAACGAACAGTTTAACCTAGAAGAAGGAAAATTGGTGAGCCAAGTGAGATTGAGGTACTGATCCTTACCTGAAAGTGTCATCAAGATTGGGTGAAAAAATGTGTGCTGAGATTTCAGGAAACTCGTAGTTTTTCGAAGCTTGGCAACCCATTTCCATGAAAGTTATTTGCGCCAGTCTCTGCTTCGGGCTACATCAATAGGAAACAAACCATAGAGATAGAACTTGGAACTACTTTATTGTGTGAAGTTTCACAGAGCTAGCACACACCGTGTTTGATTTAGAGTTCCAACTGCATGTATCCATATAGGAGAAAACAGAGTGAAACCTAAATTTAAAACTGTTACTGCAAACGAACGGTTTATCCTAGAAAAAGGAAATTTGGTGAGCCAAGTGGGATTGGGGTACTGATCATTACCTGAAAGTGTCATCAAGATTGGGTGAAAAAATGTGTGCTGAGATTTCAGGAAACTCGTAGTTTTTGGAAGCTTGGCAACCCATTTCCATGAAAGTATTTTGCGCCAGTCTCTGCTTAGGGCTACATCAATAGGAAAGAAACCATACAGATAGAAATTAGAAATACTTTATTGCGTCTAGTTTCAAAGAGCTAGCACAAACCGTGTTTGATTTAGAGTTCCAAATACATGCATCCCTATAGGAGAAAACAGAGTGTAACCTAAAAATTAAAACTGTTACTGCCAACGAACGGTTTAACCTAGAAGAACGAAATTTTGTGCACCAAGTGTGACTGGGGTACTGATCATTACCTGAAAGTGTCATCAAGATTGGTTGAAAAAATGTGTGCTGAGATTTCAGGAAATTCGTAGTTTTTTGGAAGCTTGGCAACCCCTTTCCATGAAAGTGATTTGCGCCAGTCTCTGCTTATGGCTACATCAATAGGAAACACACCACAGATACAGGACTTGGAACTAATTTACAGTGTCAAGTTTCAAAGAGCTAGCACAAACCTTGTTTGATTTTGTGTTCCAACTACATGTATCCCTATAGGAGAAAACAGAGTGAAACCTAAAAATTAAAACTGTTACTGCCAACGAACGGTTTAAACTTGAAGAACGAAATTTGGTGAGCCAAGTGGGATTGGGGTACTGATCATTACCTGAAAGTGTCATCAAGATTGGGTGAAAAAATATGTGCTGAGATTTCAGGAAACTCGTAGTTTTTTGGAAGCTTAGCAACCCCTTTCCATGAAAGTGATTTGCACCAGTCTCTGCTTATGGCTACATCAATAGGAAACACACCATAGATATAGGACTTGGAACTTCTTTATTGTGCAAGTTTCAAAAAGCTAGCACAAACCGTGTTTGATTTAGAGTTCCAACTACATATATCCCTATAGGAGAAAACAGAGTGAAACCTAAAAATTAAAACAGTTACTGCCAACGAACGGTTTAACCTAGAAGAATGAAATTTGGTGAGCCAAGTGGGATTGGGGTACTGATCATTATCTGAAAGTGTCATCAAGATTGGTTGAAAAAATGTGTGCTGAGATTACAGGAAACTCGTAGTTTTTTGGAAGCTTGGCAACCCCTTTCCATGAATGTGATTTGCGCCAGTCTCTGCTTAGGCCTACATCAATAGGAAACAAACCATAGAGATAGAACTTGGAACTACTTTATTGTGTCAAGTTTCACAGAGCTAGCACACAACGTGTTTGATTTAGAGTTCCATCTACATGTATCCATATAGGAGAAAAAAGAGTGAAATCTAAAAATTAAAACAGTTACTGCCAATGAACGGTTTAACTTATAAGAATGAAATTTGGTGATCCAAGTGGGATTGGGTTACTGATCATTACCTGAAAGTGTCATCAAGATTGGGTGAAAAAATGTGCGCTGAGATTTCAGGAAAACGTAGTTTTTTGGAAGTTGGCAAACCCTTTCCATGAAAGTGATTTGCGCCAGTCTCTGCTTCGGGCTACATCAATAGGAAACATACCATAGAGATAGAACTTGGAACTACTTTATTGTGTCAAGTTTCAGAGAGCTAGCACACACCGTGTTTGATTTAGAGTTCCAACTACATGTATCCATATAGGAGAAAACATAGTGAAAGCTAAAAATTAAAACTGTTACTGCCAACGAACGGTTTAACCTAGAAGAACGAAATTTGGTGAGCCAAGTGGGACTGGGGTACTGATCATTATCTGAAAGTGTCATCAAGTAGGGTGAAAAAATGAGTGCTGAGATTTCAGGAAATTCGTAGTTTTTTGGAAGCTTGGCAACCCCTTTCCATGAAAGTGATTTGCGCCAGTCTCTGCTTAGGGCTACATCAATAGGAAACACACCATAGATACAGGACTTGGAACTTCTTTTGTGTCAAGTTTCCAAGAGCTAGCACAAACCGTGTATGATTTAGTGTTCCAACTACATGTATCCATATAGGAGACAACAGAGTGAAACCTAAAAATTAATACTGTTACTGCCAACGAACGGTTTAACCTAGAAGAACGAAATTTGGTGAGCCAAGTGAGACTGGGGTACTGATCATTACCTGAAGGTGTCATCAAGATTGGGTGAAAAAATGTGTGCTGAGATTTCAGGAAACTCGTAGTTTTTGGAAGCTTGGCAACCCCTTTCCATGAAAGTGATTTGTGCCAGTCTCTGCTTAGGGCTACAGCAATAGGAAACAAATCATAGTTACAGAACTTGGAATTAAATTATTGTGTCAAGTTTCAAAGAGCTAGCACAAACCGTGTTTGATTTAGAGTTCCAACTACATGTATCCCTATAGGAGAAAACAGAGTGAAACCTAAAAATTAAAACTGTTACTGCCAACGAACGGTTTAAACTTGAAGAACGAAATTTGGTGAGCCAAGTGGGATTGTTGTACTGATCATTACCTGAAAGTGTCATCAAGATTGGGTGAAAAAATGTGTGCTGAGATTTCAGGAAACTCGTAGTTTTTTGGAAGCTTGGCAACCCCTTTCCATGAAAGTGATTTGCGCCAGTCTCTGCTTAGGGCTACATGAATAGGAAACAAACCATAGAGATAGAACTTGGAACTATTTTATTGTGTCAAGTTTCAAAGAGCTAGCACAAACCGTGTTTGATTTGGAGTTCCATCTACATATATCCTTATAGGAGAATACAGAGTGAAACCTAAAAATTAAAACTGTTACTTCCAACGAACGGTTTAACCTAGAACAAGGAAATTTGGTGAGCCAAGTGGGATTGGGGTACTGATCATTTCCTGAAAGTGTCATCAATATTGGGTGAAAAAATGTGTGCTGAGATTTCAGGAAACTCGTAGTTTTTTGGAAGCTTGGCAACCCCTTTCCATGAAAGTGATTAGCGCCAGTCTCTGCTTAGGGCTATATCAATAGGAAAGAAACCATAGAGATAGAACTTGGAACTACTTTATTGCGTCTAGTTTCAAAGAGCTAGCACAAACCGTGTTTGATTTAGAGTTCCAAATACATGTATCCCTATAGGAGAAAACAGAGTGAAACCTAAAAATTAAAACTGTTACTGCCAACGAACGGTTTAACCTAGAAGAACGAAATTTTCAGAGCCAAGTGGGATTGTTGTACTGATCATTACCTGAAATTGTCATCAAGATTGGGTGAAAAAATGTGTGTTGAGATTTCAGGAAACTCGTAGTTTTTGGAAGCTTGGCAACCCTTTTACATGAAAGTGATTTGCACCAGTCTCTGCTTATGGCTACATCAATAGGAAACACACCACAGATACAGGACTTGGAACTAATTTACAGTGTCAAGTTTCAAAGAGCTAGCACAAACCTTGTTTGATTTTGTGTTTCAACTACATGTATCCCTATAGGAGAAAACAGAGTGAAACCTAAATTTAAAACAGTTACTGCCAACGAACGGTTTAACCTAGAAGAATGAAATTTGGTGAGCCAAGTGGGATTGGGGTACTGATCATTATCTGAAATTGTCATCAAGATTGGGTGAAAAAATGTGTGCTGAGATTTCAAGAAACTCGTAGTTTTTTGGAAGCTTGTCAACCCCTTTCAATTAAAGTGATTTGCGCCAGTCTCTGCTTATGGCTACATCAATAGGAAACACACCATAGATATAGGACTTGGAACTTCTTTATTGTGCAAGTTTCAAAAAGCTAGCACAAACCGTGTTTGATTTAGAGTTCCAACTACATGTATCCCTATAGGAGAAAACAGAGTGAAACCTAAAAATTAAAACAGTTACTGCCAACGAACGGTTTAACCTAGAAGAACGAAATTTGGTGAGCCAAGTGGGATTGGGGTACTGATCATTATCTGAAAGTGTCATCAACATTTGGTGAAAAAATGTGTGCTGAGATTGCAGGAAACTCGTAGTTTTTTGGAAGCTTAGCCACCCCTTTCCATGAAAGTGATTTGCACCAGTCTCTGCTTATGGCTACATCAATAGGAAACACACCATAGATATAGGACTTGGAACTTCTTTATTGTGCAAGTTTCAAAAAGCTAGCACAAACCGTGTTTGATTTAGAGATCCAACTACATGTATCCCTATAGGAGAAAACAGAGTGAAACCTAAAAATTAAAACAGTTACTGCCAACGAACGGTTTAACCTAGAAGAATGAAATTTGGTGAGCCAAGTGGGATTGGGGTACTGATCATTATCTGAAAGTGTCATCAAGATTGGTTGAAAAAATGTGTGCTGAGATTACAGGAAACTCGTAGTTTTTTGGAAGCTTGGCAACCCCTTTCCATGAATGTGATTTGCGCCAGTCTCTGCTTCGGGCTACATCAATAGGAAACAAACCATAGAGATAGAACTTGGAACTACTTTATTGTGTCAAGTTTCACAGAGCTAGCACACAACGTGTTAGATTTAGAGTTCCATCTACATGTATCCATATAGGAGAAAACAGAGTGAAATCTAAAAATTAAAACAGTTACTGCCAACGAACGGTTTAACTTTTAAGAATGAAATTTGGTGATCCAAGTGGGATTGGGTTACTGATCATTACCTGAAAGTCTCATCAAGATTGGGTGAAAAAATGTGCGCTGAGATTTCAGGAAAACATAGTTTTTTGGAAGTTGGCAAACCCTTTCCATGAAAGTGATTTGCGCCAGTCTCTGCTTCGGGCTACATCAATAGGAAACATACCATAGAGATAGAACTTGGAACTACTTTATTGTGTCAAGTTTCAGACAGCTAGCACACACCGTGTTTGATTTAGAGTTCCAACTACATGTATCCATAGAGGAGAAAACATAGTGAAAGCTAAAAATTAAAACTGTTACTGCCAACGAACGGTTTAACCTAGAAGAACGAAATTTGGTGAGCCAAGTGGGACTAAGGTACTGATCATTATCTGAAAGTGTCATCAAGTAGGGTGAAAAAATGAGTGCTGAGATTTCAGGAAATTCGTAGTTTTTTGGAAGCTTGGCAACCCCTTTCCATGAAAGTGATTTGCGCCAGTCTCTGCTTAGGGCTACATCAATAGGAAACACACCATAGATACAGGACTTGGAACTTCTTTTGTGTCAAGTTTCCAAGAGCTAGCACAAACCGTGTATGATTTAGTGTTCCAACTACATGTATCCATATAGGAGACAACAGAGTGAAACCTAAAAATTAATACTGTTACTGCCAACGAACGGTTTAACCTAGAAGAACGAAATTTGGTGAGCCAAGTGAGATTGGGGTACTGATCATTACCTGAAAGTGTCATCAAGATTGGGTGAAAAAATGTGTGCTGAGATTTCAGGAAACTCGTAGTTTTTGGAAGCTTGGCAACCCATTTCCATGAAAGTGATTAGCGCCAGTCTCTGCTTAGGGCTACAGCAATAGGAAACAAATCATAGTGACAGAACTTGGAATTAAATTATTGTGTCAAGTTTCAAAGAGCTAGCACAAACCGTGTTTGATTTAGAGTTCCAACTACATGTATGCCTATAGGAGAAAACAGAGTGAAACCTAAAAATTAAAACTGTTACTGCCAACGAACGGTTTAAACTTGAAGAAAGAAATTTGGTGAGCCAAGTGGGATTGTTGTACTGATCATTACCTGAAAGTGTCATCAAGATTGGGTGAAAAAATGTGTGCTGAGATTTCAGGAAACTCGTAGTTTTTTGGAAGCTTGGCAACCCCTTTCCATGAAAGTGATTTGCGCCAGTCTCTGCTTAGGGCTACATGAATAGGAAACAAACCATAGAGATAGAACTTGGAACTACTTTATTGTGTCAAGTTTCAAAGAGCTAGCACAAACCGTGTTTGATTTGGAGTTCCATCTACATATATCCTTATAGGAGAATACAGAGTGAAACCTAAAAATTAAAACTGTTACTTCCAACGAACGGTTTAACCTAGAACAAGGAAATTTGGTGAGCCAAGTGGGATTGGGGTACTGATCATTTCCTGAAAGTGTCATCAAGATTGGGTGAAAAAATGTGTGCTGAGATTTCAGGAAACTCGTAGTTTTTTGGAAGCTTGGCAACCCCTTTCCATGAAAGTGATTATCGCCAGTCTCTGCTTAGGGCTATATCAATAGGAAAGAAACCATAGAGATAGAACTTGGAACTACTTTATTGCGTCTAGTTTCAAAGAGCTAGCACAAACCGTGTTTGATTTAGAGTTCCAAATACATGTATCCCTATAGGAGAAAACAGAGTGAAACCTAAAAATTAAAACTGTTACTGCCAACGAACGGTTTAACCTAGAAGAACGAAATTTGGAGAGCCAAGTGGGATTGTTGTACTGATCATTACCTGAAATTGTCATCAATATTGGGTGAAAAAATGTGTGTTGAGATTTCAGGAAAATCGTAGTTTTTGGAAGCTTGGCAACCCTTTTACATGAAAGTGATTTGCACCAGTCTCTGCTTATGGCTACATCAATAGGAAACACACCACAGATACAGGACTTGGAACTAATTTACACTGTCAAGTTTCAAAGAGCTAGCACAAACCTTGTTTGATTTTGTGTTCCAACTACATGTATCCCTATAGGAGAAAACAGAGTGAAACCTAAATTTAAAACAGTTACTGCCAACGAACGGTTTAACCTAGAAGAATGAAATTTGGTGAGCCAATTGGGATTGGGGTACTGATCATTATCTGAAAGTGTCATCAAGATTGGGTGAAAAAATGTGTGCTGAGATTTCAGGAAACTCATAGTTTTTTGGAAGCTTGGCAACCCCTTTCCATGAAAGTGATTTGCGCCAGTCTCTGCTAAGGGCTACATCAATAGGAAACAAACCATAGAGATAGAACTTGGAACTACTTTATTGTGTCAAGTTTCAAAGAGCTAGCACAAACCGTGTTTGATTTAGAGTCCATCTACATGTATCCCTATAGGAGAAAACAGAGTGAAACCTAAAAATTAAAACTGTTACTTCCGACGAACGGTTTAACCTAGAAGAAGGAAATTTGGTGAGCCAAGTGGGATTGGGGTACTGATCATTACCTGAAAGTGTCATCAAGATTGGGTGAAAAAATGTGTGCTGAGTTTTCAGGAAACTCGTAGTTTTTGGCAGCTTGGCAACCCCTTTCCATGAAAGAGATTTGTGCCAGTCTCTGCTTAGGGCTACATCAATAGGAAACAAACCATAGAGATAAACTTGGAACTATTTTATTGTGTCAAGTTTCAAAGAGCTAGCACAAACCGTGTTTGATTTAGAGTTCCAACTACAAGTATCCATATAGGAGAAAAAAGAGTGAAACCTAAAAATTAAAACTGTTACTGCCAAGAACGGTTTAAACTAGAAGAACGAAATTTGGTGAGCCAAGTGGAATTGGTGTACTGATCAATACCTGAAAGTGTCATCAAGATCGGGTGAAAAAATGTGTGCTGAGATTTCAGGAAACTTGTGGTTTTTGGAAGCTTGGCAACCCCTTTCCATGAAAGTGAATTGCGCCAGTCTCTGCTTAGGGCTACATCAATAGGAAACAAACCATAGAGATAGAACTTGGAACTACTTTATTGTGTCAAGTTTCAAAGAGCTAGCACAAACCGTGTTTCATTTAGAGTTCCAACTATATGTATCCATATAGGAGAAAACAGAATGAAAGCTGAAAATTAAACTGTTACTGCAAATGAACGGTTTAACCTAGAAGAACAAAATTTTGTGAGCCAAGTTGGATTGGGGTACTGATCATACCTGAAAATGTCATCAAGATTGGGTGAAAAAATATTTGCTGAGATTTCAGGAAACTCGTAGTTTTTTGGAAGCTTGGCAACCCCTTTTCATGAAAGTGATTTGCGCCAGTCTCTTCTTAGGTCTATATCAATAGGAAACACCCCATAGACATAGAACTTGGAACTACTTTATTGTGTCAATTTTCAAAGAGCTAGCACAAACCGTGTTTGATTTAGAGTTCCAACTACATGTATCCCTACAGGAGAAAACAGAGTGAAACCTAAAAATTAAAACTGTTACTGCCAACGAACGGTTTAACCTAGAAGAACGAAATTTGTTGAGCCAATTGGGATTGGGGTGCTGATCATTACCTGAAAGTGTCATCAAGATTGCTTGAAAAAATGTGTGCTGAGATTTCAGGAATCTCATAGTTTTTGGAAGCTTGGCAATCCCTTTCCATGAAAGTGATTAGCGCCAGTCTCTGCTTAGGGCTACATCAATAGGAAACAAACCATAGAGATACAACTTGGAACTACTTTATTTTGTCAAGTTTCAAAGAGCTAGCACAATCCGTGTTTGATTTAGAGTTCCAACTACATATATCCATATAGGAGAAAATAGAGGGAAACCTAAAAATTAAAACTGTTAGGGCCAAAGAACGGTTTAACCTAGAAACGAAATTTGGGGAGCCAAGTGGGATTGGGGTACTGATCATTACCTGAAAGTGTCATCAAGATTGGGTGAAAAATGTGTGCTGAGATTTCAGGATACTCGTAGTTTTTTGGAAGATTGGCAACCCCTTTCCATGAAAGTGATTTGCGCCAGTCACTTCTTAGGGCTACATCAATAGGAAACAAACCATAGAGATAGAACGTGGAACTACTTTATTGTGTCAAGTTTCAAAGAGCTAGCAGAAAGCATGTTTGATTTAGAGTTCAAACTACATGTATCCATATAGGAGAAAACATAGTGAAACCTAAAAATTAAAACTGTTACTGCCAACGAACGGTTTAAGCTAGAAGAACGAAATTTGGTCAGCCAAGTGGGATTGGGGTCCTGATCATTACCTGAAAGTGTCATCAAGATCGGGTGAAAAATGTGTGCTGAGATTTCAGGAAACTCGTAGTTTTTTTGTTAGTTTGGGAACCCCTTTCCATGAAAGTGATTTGTGCCACCCTCTGCTTAGGGCTACATCAATAGGAAAAAAACCATAGAGATAGAACTTGGAACTACTTTATTTTGTCAAGTTTGAAAGAGCTAGCAAAAACCGTGTTTGATTTAGAGTTCCAACTACATGTATACATATAGGAGAAAACTGAGTGAAAGCTAAAAATTAAACCTGTTACTGCAAATGAACGGTTTAACCTAGAAGAACGAAATTTGGTGTGCCAAGTGGCATTGGGGTACTGATCATTACCTGAAAGTGTCATCAAGATTGGTTGAAAAAATGTGTGCTGAGTTTTCAGGAAACTCGTAGTTTTTGGCAGCTTGGCAATCCCTTTCCTTGAAAGAGATTTGTGCCAGTCTCTGCTTAGGGCTACATCAATAGGAAACAAACCATAGAGATAAACTTGGAACTATTTTATTGTGTCAAGTTTCAAAGAGCTTGCACAAACCGTGTTTGATTTAGAATTCCAAGTACATGTATCCATATAGGAGAAAAAGTGGTGAAACCTGAAAATTAAAACTGTTACTGCCAAGAACGGTTTAAACTAGAAGAAGGAAATTTGGTGAGCCAAGTGGAATTGGTGTACTGATCAATACCTGAAAGTGTCATCAAGATTGGGTGAAAAATGTGTGCTGAGATTTCAGGAAACTTGTGGTTTTTGGAAGCTTGGCAACCCCTTTCCATGAAAGTGAATTGTGCCAGTCTCTGCTTAGGGCTATATCAATAGGAAACAAACCATAGTGATAGAACTTGGAACTACTTTATTGTGTCAAGTTTCAAAGAGCTAGCACAAACCGTGTTTCATTTAGACTTCCAACTATATGTATCCATATAGGAGAAAACAGAATGAGAGCTGAAAATTAAACTGTTACTGCAAATGAACGGTTTAACCTAGAAGAACAAAATTTTGTGAGCCAAGTTGGATTGGGGTACTGATCATTACCTGAAAGTGTCATCAAGATTGGGTGAAAAAATATTTGCTGCGATTTCAGGAAACTCGTAGTTTTTTGGAAGCTTGGCAACCCCTTTCCATGAAAGTGATTTGCGCCAGTCTCTGCTTAGGTCTATATCAATAGGAAACACCCCATAGAGATAGAACTTGGAACTACTTTATTGTGTCAATTTTCAAACAGCTAGCACAAACCGTGTTTGATTTAGAGTTCCAACTACACGTATCGCTATAGGAGAAAACAGAGTGAAACCTAAAAATTAAAACTGTTACCGCCAACGAACTGTTTAACCTAGAAGAACGAAATTTGTTGAGCCAATTGGGATTGGGGTGCTGATCATTACCTGAAAGTGTCATCAAGATTGCTTGAAAAAATGTGTGCTGAGATTTCAGGAAACTCATAGGTTTTTGGAAGCTTGGCAACCCATTTCCATGAAAGTGATTAGCGCCAGTCTCTGCTTAGGGCTACATCAATAGGAAACAAACCATAGAGATAGAACTTGGAACTACTTTATTGTGTCAAGTTTCAATGAGCTAGCACCAACTGTGTTTGATTTAGAGTTCCAACTGCATGTATCCATATAGGAGAAAATAGAGTGAAACCTAAAAATTAAAACTGTTACTGCGAACGAACGGTTTAACCTAGAAGAACGAAATTTGGTGAGCCAAGTGGGATTGGGGTACTGATCATTACCTGAAAGTGTCATCAAGATTGGGTGAAAAATGTGCGCTGAGATTTCAGGAAACTCGTAGTTTTTTTGGAAGTTTGGCAACCCCTTTCCATGAAAGTGATTTGTGCCAGTCTCTGCTTAGGGCTACATCAATAGGAAACAAACCAAGAGATAGAACGTGGAACTACTTTATTGTGTCAAGTTTCAAAGAGCTAGCAGAAAGCATGTTTGATTTAGAGTTCAAACTACATGTATCCATATAGGAGAAAACATAGTGAAACCTAAAAATTAAAACTGTTACTGCCAACGAACGGTTTAACCTAGAAGAACGAAATTTGGTGAGCCAAATGGAATTGGGGTCCTGATCATTACCTGAAAGTGTCATCAAGTTCGGGTGAAAAATGTGTGCTGAGATTTCAGGAAACTCGTAGTTTTTTTGTTAGTTTGGCAACCCCTTTCCATGAAAGTGATTTGCGCCAGTCACTTCTTAGGGCTACATCAATAGGAAACAAACCATAGAGATAGAACGTGGAACTACTTTATTGTGTCAAGTTTCAAAGAGCTAGCAGAAAGCATGTTTGATTTAGAGTTCAAAATACATGTATCCATATAGGAGAAAACATAGTAAAACCTAAAAATTAAAACTGTTACTGCCAACGAATGGTTTAACCTAGAAGAACGAAATTTGGTCAGTCAAGTGGGATTGGGGTCCTGATCATTACCTGAAAGTGTCATCAAGATCGGGTGAAAAATGTGTGGTGAGATTTCAGGAAACTCGTAGTTTTTTTTTTAGTTTGGCAACCCCTTTCCATGAAAGTGATTTGTGCCAGCCTCTGCTTAGGGCTACATCAATAGGAAACAAACCATAGAGATAGAAATTGGAACTACTTTATTGTGTCAAGTTTCAAAGAGCTAGCAAAAACCGTGTTTGATTTAGAGTTCCAACTACATGTATCCATATAGGAGAAAATAGAGTGAAACCTAAAAATTAAAAGTGTTACTGCGAATGAACGGTTTAACCTAGAAGAACGATATTTGGTGAGCCAAGTGGGATTGGGGTACTGATCATTACCTGAAAGTGTCATCAAGATTGGGTGAAAAATGTGTGCTGAGATTTCAGGAAACTCGTAGTTTTCGGAAGCTTGGCAACCTTTTTCCATGAAAGTGATTTGCTCCAGTCTCTGCTTAGGGCTACATCAATAGGAAACAAACCATAGAGATAGAACGTGGAACTACTTTATTGTGTCAAGTTTCAAAGACCTAGCAGAAAGCATGTTTGATTTAGAGTTCAAACGACATGTATCCATATAGGAGAAAACATAGTGAAACCTAAAAATTAAAACTGTTACTTCCAACGAACGGTTTAACCTAGAAGAATGAAATTTGGTGAACCAAGTGGGATTGGTGTAATGATCATGACCTGAAAGTGTCATCAAGATTGGGTGAAAAAATGTGTGCTGAGATTTCAGGAAACTCGTATTTTTTTGTAACCTTGGCAAACCCTGTCCTTGAAAGTGATTTGCGCCAGTCTCTTCTTAGGGCTACATCAATAGGAAACAAACCATAGAGATAGAACATGGAACTACTTTATTGTGTCAAGTTTCAAAGAGCTAGCAAAACCGTGTTTGATTTAGAGTTCCAACTACATGTATCCCTATAGGAGAAAACAGAGTGAAACCTAAAAATTAAAACTCTTACTGCCAACGAACGGTTTAACCTAGAAGAACGAAATTTGGTGAGCCAGGTGGGATTGGGGTACTGATCATGACCTGAAAGTGTCATCAAGTTTGGGTGAAAAAATGTTTGCTGAGATTTCAGGAAACTCGTAGTTTTTTGGAAGCTTGGCAACCCCTTTCCATGAAAGTGATTGGCGCCAGTCTCTGCTTAGGGCTACATCAATAGGAAACAAACCAAAGAGATAGAACTTGGAACTACTTTATTGTGTCAAGTTTCAAAGAGCTAGCAAAAACCGTGTTTTATTTAGAGTTCCAACTACATGTATCACTATAGGAGAAAACAGAGTGAAACCTAAAAATTAAAACTGTTACTGGCAACGAACGGTTTAACCTAGAAGAACGAAATTTGGTGAGCCAAGTGGAATAGGGGTGCTCATCATTACCGAAAAGTGTCATCAAGATTGGGTGAAAAATTGTGTGCTGATATTTCAGGAAACTCATATTTTTTTGGAAGCTTGGCAACCCCTTTCCATGAAAGTGATTTGTGCCAGTTTCTGCTTAAATCTACCTCAATAGGAAACAAACTATAGACATAGAACTTGGAACTACTTTATTGTGTCAAGTTTTAAAGAGCTAGCACAAACAGTGTTTGATTTAGAGTTCCAACTACATGTATCCATATAGGAGAAAACAGAGTGAAACCTAAAAATTAAAACTGTTACTGCCAACGAACGGTTTAAACTAGAAGAACGAAATTTGGTGAGCCAAGTAGTATTGGGGTACTGATCATTACCTGAAAGTGTCATCAAGATTGGGTGAAAAAGTGTGCTGAGATTTCAGGAAACTCGTAGTTTTTTGGAAGCTTGGCAACCCCTTTCCATGAAAGTGATCTGTGCCAGTCTCTGCTTAGGGCTGCATCAATAGGAAACAAACCATAGAGTTAGAAGTTGGAACTACTTTATTGTGTCAAGTTTCAAAGAGCTAGCACAAACCACATTTGATTTAGTGTTCCAAAGATATGTATCCATATAGGAGAAAACAGAGTAAAACCTAAAAATTAAAACTGTTACTGCCAACAAACTGTTTAACCTAGAAGAAGGAAATTTGGTGAGCCAAGTGGGATTGGAGTACTGATCATTACCTGAAAGTGTCATCAAGATTGGGTGAAAAAATGTGTGTTGTGATTTCGGAAACTCGTAGTTTTTTGGAAGCTTGGCAACACCTTTCCATGAAAGTGATTTGTGCCAGTGTCTGCTTATGGCTACATCAATAGGAAACAAACCATAGAGATAGAACTTGGAACTACTTTATTGTGTCAAGTTTCAAAGAGCTAGCACAAACCGTGTTTGATTTAGAGTTCCTAATACATGTATCCATATAGGAGAAAACAGAGTGAAACCTAAAAATTAAAACTGTTACTGCCAACGAACGGATTAAACTAGAAGAACAAAATTTGGTGAGCCAGGTGGGATTGGGGTACTGATCATGACCTGAAAGTGTCATCAAGATTGGGTGAAAAAATGTTTGCTGAGATTTCAGGAAACTCGTAGTTTTTGGGAAGCTTGGCAACCCCTTTCCATGAAAGTGATTTGTGCCAGTCTCTGCTTACGGCTAAATCAATAGGAAACAAACCATGGAGATAGAACTTGGAACTTCTTTATTGTGTCAAGTTTCAAAGAGCTAGCACAAACCGTGTGGATTTAGAGTTCCAACTATATATCCATATAGGAGAAACCAGAGTGAAACCTAAAAATTAAAACTGTTACTGCCAACGAACAGTTTAACCTAGAAGAACGAAATTTGGTGAGACAAGTGGGATTGGGGTACTGATCATTACCTGAAAGTGTCATCAAGATTGGGTGAAAAATGTGTCCTGAGATTTCAGGAAACTTGTAGTTTTTTGGAAGCTTGGCAAGCCCTTTCCATGAAAGTGATTTGCGCCAGTCTCTTCTTAGGGCTACATCAATAGGAAACAAACCATAGAGATAGAACTTGGAACTACTTTATTGTGTCAAGTTTCAAAGAGCTAGCACAAACCGTATTTGATTTATTGTTCCAAATACATGTATCCATATAGGAGAAAACAGAGTGAAAGCTAAAAATTAAAACTGTTACTGCCAACGAACGGTTTAACCTAGAAGAACGAAATTTGTTGAGCCAGGTGGGATTGGGGTACTGATCATGACCTGAAAGTGTCATCAAGATTGGGTGAAAAAATGTTTGCTGAGATTTCAGGAAACTCGTAGTTTTTTGGAAGCTTGGCAACCCCTTTCCATGAAAGTGATTGGCGCCAGTCTCTGCTTACGGCTACATCAATAGGAAACAAACCATAGAGATAGAACTTGGAACTACTTTATTGTGTCAAGTTTCAAAGAGCTAGCACAAACGGTGTTTGATTTAGAGTTCCAAAAGCATGTATCCATATAGGACAAAACAGAGTGAAACCTAAAAATTAAAACTATTACTGCCAACGAACGGTTTAACCTAGAAGAACGAAATTTGGTGAGCCAAGTGGGATTGGGGTACTGATCATTACCTGAAATTGTCATGAAGATTGGGTGAAAAAATGTGTGCTGAGATTTCAGGAAACTCGTAGTTTTTGGAAGCTGGGCAACCCCTTTCTATGAAAGTGATTAGCGCCAGTCTCTGCTGAGGGCTACATCAATAGGAAACAAACCATAGAGATAGAACTTGGAACTAATTTATTGTGTCAAGTTTCAAGTAGCTAGCAGAAACCGTGTTTGATTTAGAGTTCCAACTAAATGTATCCATATAGGAGAAAACAGAGTGAAACCTAAAAATTAAAACTGTTTCTGCCAACGAATTGTTTAACGTAGAAAAACGAAATTTGCTGAGCCAAGTAGGATTGGGGTGCTGATCATTACCGGAAAGTGTCATCAAGATTGGGTGAAAAAATGTGTGCTGAGATTTCAGGAAACTCGTAGTTTTTTGGAAGCTTGGCAACCACTGTCCATGGAAGTGATTTGCGCCAGTCTCTGCTTAGGGCTACATCAATAGGAAACAAACCATAGAGATAGAACTTGGAACTAATTTATTGTGTCAAGTTTCAAAGAGCTAGCAGAAACCGTGTTTGATTTAGAGTTCCAACTACATGTATCCCTATAGGAGAAAACAGAGTGAAACCTAAAAATTAAAACTGTTTCTGCCAACGAATTGTTTAACGTAGAAGAACGAAATTTGCTGAGCCAAGTAGGATTGGGGTGGTGATCATTACCGGAAAGTGTCATCAAGATTGGGTGAAAAAATGTGTGCTGAGATTTCAGGAAACACGTAGTTTTTTGGAAGCTTGGCAACCCCTGTCCATGAAAGGGATTTGCGCCAGTCTCTGCTTAGGGCTACATCAATAGGAAACAAAAAATAGGGATAGAACTTGGAACTACTTTATTGTGTCAAGTTTCAAAGAGCTAGCAGAAACCGTGTTTGATTTAGAGTTCCAACTACATGTATCCCTATAGGAGAAAACAGAGTGAAACCTAAAAATTAAAACAGTTACTGCCAACGAACAGTTTTACCTAGAAGAACGAAATTTGGTGAGCCAAGTGGGATTGGGGTACTGATCATTACCTGAAAGTGTCATCCAGATTGGGTGAAAAAATGTGTGCTGAGATTTCAGGAAACTCGTAGTTTTTGGAAGCCTGGCAACCCCTTTCCATGAAAATGATTTGCACCAGTCTCTGCTTAGGGCTACGTCAATAGAAAACAAACCATAGAGATAGATCTTGGAACTACTTTATTGTGTCAAGTTTCAAAGAGCTAGCACAATCCGTGTTTGATTTAGAGTTCCAACTACATATATCCATATAGGAGAAAATAGAGTGAAACCTAAAAATTAAAACTGTTACTGCCAAAGAACGGTTTTACCTAGAAACGAAATTTGGTGAGCCAAGTGGGATTTTGGTATTGATCATTACCTGAAAGTGTCATCAAATTGGGTGAAAAAATGTGTGCTGAGATTTCACAAAATTCGTAGTTTTTGGGAAGCTTGGCAACCCTTTTCCATGAAAGAGTTTTGTGCCAGTCTCTGCTTAGGGCTACTTCAATAGGAAACAGACCATAGAGAGAGAACTTGGAACTGCTTTATTGTGTCAACTTTCAAAGAGCTTGCACAAACCGTGTTTGATTTAGAGTTCCAACTACATGTATCCCCATAGGAGGAAACAGAGTGAAACCAAAAAATTAAAACTGTTACTGCCAACGAACGGTTTAACCTAGAAGAACGAAATTTGGTGATCCAAGTGGGATTGGGGTACTGATCATTACCTGAAAGTGTCATCAAGATTGGTTGAAAAAATGTATTCTGAGATTTCAGGAAACTCGTAGTTTTTTGAAATCTTGGCAACCCCTTTCCATGAAAGTGATTTGCGCCAGTCTCTCATTAGGGCTACATCAATAGGAAACGAACCATATAGATAGAACTTGGAACTACTGTATTGTGTCAAGTTTCAAAGAGCTAGCACAAACCGTGTTTGATTTAGAGTTCCAACTACATGTATCCACATAGGAGAAAACAGAGTGAAAGCTAAAAATTAAAACGGTTACTGCAAACGAACGGTTTAACCTAGAAGAACGAAATTTGGTGAGCCAATTGAGATTGGGATACTGATCATTACCTGAAAGTGTCATCAAGATTGGGTGAAAAAATGTGTGCTGAGATTTCAGGGAACTCGTAGTTTTTGGAAGCTTGGCAACCCCTTTCCATGAAAGTGATTTGCGCCAGTCTCTGCTTAGGGCTACATCAATAGGAAACAAACCATAGAGATAGAACTTGGAACTACTTTATTGTGTCAAGTTCCAAAGAGCTAGCACAAACCGTGTTTGATTTAGAGTTCCAACTACATGTATCCATATAGGAGAAAACAGAGTGAAACCTAAAAATTAAAACTGTTACTGCCAAGGAAGGTTTAACCTAGAAGAACAAAATTTGGAGAGCCAAGTGGGATTGGGTACTGATCATTACCTGAAAGTGTCATCAAGATTGAGTGAAAAAATGTGTGCTGAGATTTCAGGAAACTCGTAGTTTTTTGGAAGCTTGGCAACCCCTTTCCATGTAAGTGATTTGCGCCAGTCTCTGCTTACTGCTACATTCATAGGAAACAAACCATAGAGATAGAACTTGGAACTATTATAGTGTCAAGTTTCAAAGAGCTAGCACAAACCGTGTTTGATTTAGAGTTCCAACTACATGTATCCATATAGGAGAAAACAGAGTGAAACCTAAAAATTAAAACTGTTACTGCCAACGAACGGTTTAACCTAGAAGAACAAAATTTGGAGAGCCAAGTGGGATTGGGTACCGATCATTACCTGAAAGTGTCATCAAGATTGGGTGAAAAAATGTGTGCTGAGATTTCAGGAAACTCGTAGTTTCTGGAAGCTTGGCAACCCCTTTCCATGAAAGTGATTTGCGCCAGTCTCTGCTTAGGGCTACATAAATAGGAAACAAAACATAGAGATAGTACTTGGAACTACTTTATTGTGTCAAGTTTCAAAGAGCTAGCACAAACCGTGTTTGATTTAGAGTTCCAACTGCATGTATCCATATAGTAGAAAACAGAGTGAAACCAAAAAATTAAAACTGTTACTGCCAACGAACGGTTTAACCTAGAAGAATGAAATTTGGTGAGCCAAGAGGGATTGGCGTACAGATCATTACCTGGAAGTGTCATCAAGATTGGGTGAAAAAATATGTGGTGAGATTTGAGGAAACTCTTAGTTTTTTGGAATCTTGGCAACCCCTTTCCATGAAAGTGATTTGCGCCAGTCTCTGCTTAGGGCTACATCAATAGGAAACAAACCATAGAGAGAGAACTTGGAACTACTTTATTGTGTCAAGTTCCAAAGAGCTAGCACAAACCGTGTTTGATTTAGAGTTCCAACTACATGTATCCATATAGGAGAAAACAGAGTGAAAGCTAAAAATTAAAACTGTTACTGCAAACGAACGGTTTAACCTAGAAGAACGAAATTTGGTGATCCAAGTGGGATTGTGGTACTGATCATTACCTGAAAGTGTCATCAAGATTGGGTGAAAAAATGTGTGCTGAGATTTCAGGAAACTCGTAGTTTTTTGGAAGCTTGGCAACCCCTTTCCATCAAAGTGATTTGCGCCAGTCTCTGCTTAGGGCTACATCCATAGGAAACAAAACATAGAGATAGAACTTGGAACTATTATAGTGTCAAGTTTCAAAGAGCTAGCACAAACCGTGTTTGATTTAGAGTTCCAACTACATGTATCCATATAGGAGAAAACAGAGTGAAACCTAAAAAATAAAACTGTTACTGCCAACGAACGGTTTAACCTAGAAGAACAAAATTTGGAGAGCCAAGTGGGATTGGGTACCGATCATTACCTGAAAGTGTCATCAAGATTGGGTGAAAAAATGTGTGTTGAGATTTCAGGAAACTCGTAGTTTTGGAAGCTTCGCAACCCCTTTCCATGAAAATGATTTGTGCCAGACTCTGCTTAGGGCTACATCAATAGGATACAAACCATAGAGATAGTACTTGGAACTACTTTATTGTGTCAAGTTTCAAAGAGCTAGCACAAACCGTGTTTGATTTAGAGTTCCAACTACATTTATCCCTATAGGAGAAAACAGAGTGTAACCTAAAAATTAAAACTGTTACTGCCAATGTACCGTTTAACCTAGAAGAACGAAATTTGGAGAGCCAAGTGGGACTGGGGTACTGATCATTACCTGAAAGTGTTATCATGATTGGGTTAAAAAATGTGTGCTGAGATTTCAGGAAACTCGTAGTTTTTGGATGCTTGGCAACCCCTTTCCATGAAAGTGATTTGCGCCAGTCTCTGTTTAGGGCTACATAAATAGGAAACAAACCATAGAGATAGTACTTGGAACTACTTTATTGTGTCAAGTTTCAAAGAGCTAGGGCAAAGCGTGTTTGATTTAGAGTTCCAACTACATGTATCCATATAGGAGAAAACAGAGTGAAACCTAAAAATTAAAACTGTTACTGCCAACGAACGGTTTATCCTAAAAGAATGAAATTTGGTGAGCCAAGTGGGATTGGGGTACTGATCATTACCTGAAAGTGTCATCAAAATTGGGTGAAAAAATGTGTGGTGAGATCAGGAAACTCGTAGTTTTTTGGAAGCTTGGCAACCCCTTTCCATGAAAGTGATTTGCTCCAGTCTCTGCTTTGGGCTACATTAATAGGAAACAAACCATAGAGATAGAACGTGGAACTACTTTATTGTGTCAAGTTTTAAAGAGCTAGCACAAACCGTGTTTGATTTAGAGTTCCAACTACATGTATCCATATAGGAGAAAACAGAGTGAAACCTAAAAATAAAAACTGTTACTGCCAACGAACGCTTTAACCTAGAAGAACGAAATTTGGTGAGCCAAGTGGGATTGGAGTACTGATCATTACCTGAAAGTGTCATCAAGATTGGGGGAAAAAATGTGTGGTGAGATCAGGAAACTCGTAGTTTTTTGGAAGCTTGGCAACCCCTTTCCATGAAAGTGATTTGCTCCAGTCTCTGCTTAGGGCTACATCAATAGGAAACAAACCATAGAGATAGAACGTGGAACTACTTTATTGTGTCAAGTATCAAAGAGCTAGCACCAACCGTGTTTGATTTAGAGTTTCAACTACATGTATCCATATAGGAGAAAACAGCGTGAAACCTAAAAATTAAAACTGTTACTGCCAACGATCGGTTTAACCTAGAAGAACGAAATTTGGTCAGCCAAGTGGGATTGGGGTACTGATCAATACCTGAAAGTGTCATCAAGATTGGGTGAAAAAATATGTGCTGAGATTTCAGGAAACTCGTAGTTTTTTTGGAAGTTTGGCAACCCCTTTCCATGAAAGTGATTTGCGCCAGTCTCTGCTTAGGGCTACATCAATAGGAATCAAACCATAGATATACAACTTGGAACTAGTTTATTGTGTCAAGTTTCAAAGAGCTAGCACAAACCGTGTTTGATTTAGAGTTCCAAATATGTATCCATATAGGAGAAACCAGAGTGAAACCTAAAAATTAAAACTGTTACTGCCAACGAATGGTTTAACCTAGAAGAACGAAATTTGGTGAGCCAAGTGGTATTGGGGTACTAATCATTACCTGAAATTGTCATCAAGATTGGGTGAAAAAATGTGTGCAGAGATTTCAGGAAACTCGTAGTTTTTTGGAAGCTTGGCAACCCCTTTCCATGAAAGTGATTGGCGGCAGTCTCTGCTTAGGGCTACATCAATAGGAAATAAATCATAGAGATAGAACTTGTAACTACTTTATTGTGTCAAGTTTCAAAGAGCTAGCACAAACCGTGTTTGATTTAGAGTTCCAGACATGTATCCATACAGGAGAAAACAGAGTGAAAGCTAAAAATTAAAAGTGTTACTGACAACGAATGCTTTAAACTAGAAGAAGGAAATTTGGTGAGCCAAGTGGTATTGGGGTACTGATCATTACCTGAAAGTGTCATCAAGATTGGGTGAAAAAATGTGTGCTGAGATTTCAGGAAACTCGTAGTTTTTTGGAAGCTTGGCAACCCATTTCCATGAAAGTGATTTGTGATAGTCTCTGCTTAGGGCTACATCAATAGGAAACAAACCATAGAGATAGAACTTGGAACTACTTTATTGTGTCAAGTTTCAAAGAGCTAGCAAAAACCGTGTTTCATTTAGTGTTCCAACTACATGTATCCATATAGGAGAAAACAGAGTGAAAGCTAAAAATTAAAACTGTTACTGCAAACGAACGGTTTAACCTAGAAGAACGAAATTTGGTGAGCCAAGTGGGATTGGTGTACTGATCATTATCTGAAAGTCCCATTAAGATTGGGTGAAAAAATGTGTGCTGAGATTTCAGGAAACTCGTAGTTTTTTGGAAGCTGGGCAACCCCTTTCCATGAAAGTGATTTGCGCCAGTCTCCTCTTGGGGCTACATCAATAGGAAACAAACCATAGAGATAGAACTTGGAACTACCTTATTGTGTCAAGTTTCAAAGAGCTAGCACAATCCGTGTTTGATTTAGAGTTGCAACTACATATATCCATATAGGAGAAAACATAGTGAAACCTAAAAATTAAAACTGTTACTGCCAAAGAACGGTTTAACCTAGAAACTAAATTTGGTAGGCAAATGGGATTTTGGTACTGATCATTACCTGAAAGTGTCATCAAGATTGAGTGAAAAAATGTGTGGTGAGATTTCAGGAAACTCGTAGTTTTTTGGAAGCTTGTCAACCTTTTTCCATGAAAGGGATTTGCTCCTGTCTCTGCTTAGGGTACATCAATACAAAACAAACAATAGAGATAGAACTTGGAACTACTTTATTGTGTCAAGTTTAAAAGAGCTAGCAAAAACCGTGTTTGATTTAGAGTTCCAACTACATGTATCCCTATAGGAGAAAACAGAGTAAAACCCAAAAATTAAAACTGTTACTGCCAACGAACTGTTTAACCTAGAAGAACGAAACTTGCTGAGCCAAGTGGGATTGGTGTACTGATCATAACATGAAAGTGTCATCAATATTGGGTGAAAAAATGTGTGCTGAGATTTCAGGAAACTCGTAGTTTTTGGAAGCCTGGCAACCCCTTTCCATGAAAGTGATTTGCGCCAGTCTCTGCTTAGGGCTATATCAATAAAAAACAAACCATATAGATAGAACTTGGAACTACTTTATTGTGTCATGTTTCAAAGAGCTAGCACAAACTGTGTTTGATTTAGAGTTCCAACAATATGTATCCATATAGGACAAAACAGAGTGAAACCTAAAAATTAAAACTATTACTGCCAACGAACGGTTTAACCTAGAAGAACAAAATTTGTTGAGTAAAGTTGGATTGGGGTACTGATCATTACCTGAAAGTGTCATCAAGATTGGGTGAAAAAATGTGTGCTGAGATTTCAGGAAACTCATAGTTTTTTGAAGCATGGCAACCGCTTTCCATGAAAGTGATTAGCGCCAGTCTCTGCTTAGGGCTACATCAATAGGAAACAAACCATAGAAACAGAACTTGGAACTACTTTATTGTGTCAAGTTTCTAAGAACTAGCACAAACCGTGTTTGATTTAAGTTCCAACAACATGTATCCATATAGGAGAAAACAGAGTGAAAAATAAAAATTAAAACTGTTACTGCAAATGAACGGTTTAACCTAGAAGAAGTAAATTTGGTGAGCCAAGTGGGATTGGGGTAGTGATCATTCCCTGAAAGTGTCATCAAGACTGGGTGAAAAAATGTTTGCTGAGATTTCAGGAAACTCGTAGTTTTTTGGAAGCGTGGCAACCCCTTTCCATGAAAGTGATTTGCGCCAGTCTCTCCTTAGGGCTACATCAATAGGAAACAAACCATAGAGATAGAACTTGGAACTACTTTATTGTGTCAAGTTTCAAAGAGCTACCACAAACCGTGTTTTATTTAGAGTTCCAAAAACATGTATCCATATAGGAGAAAACAGAGTGAAACCGAAAAATTAAAACTGTTACTGCAAATGAACGGTTTAACCTAGAAGAACGAAATTTGGTGAGCCAAGTGGGATTGGGGTACAGATCATTACCCGAAAGTATCATCACGATTGGGTGAAAAAATGTGTGCTTAGATTTTAGGAAACTTGTAGTTTTTGGAAGATTGGCAACCCCTTTCCATGAAAGTGATTTGCGCCGGTCTCTGTTAAGGGCTACATCAATAAGAAACAAACCATAGACACAGAACTGGGCACTACTTTATTGTGTAAAGTTTCAAAGAGCTAGCACAAACCATGTTTGATTTAGAGTTCCAACTACATGTATCCCTATAGGAGAAAACACAGTGTAACCTAAAAATTAAAGTGTTACTGTCAACGAACTGTTTAACCTAGAAGGACGAAATTTGGTGAGCCAAGTGGGATTGGGGTACTGATCATTATCTGAAAGTGTCATCAAGATTGGGTGAAAAAATTAGTGCTGAGATTTCAGGAAACTCGTAGTTTTTGGAAGCTTGGCAACCAATTTCCATGAAAGTCATTTGCGCCAGTCTCTGCTTATGGCTACATCAATAGAAAACACACCATAGATACAGGACTTGGAACTACTTTATTGTGTCAATTTTCAAAGAGCTCGCACAAACCGTGTTTGATTTAGAGTTCCAACTACATGTATACATATAGGAGAAAACAGAGTGAAACCTAAAAATTACAACTGTTACTGCCAATGAACTGTTGAACCTTGAAGAACGAAATTTGGTGAGCCATGTGGGATTGGGGTACTGATCATTACCTGAAAGTGTCATCAAGATTGGGTGAAAAAATGTGTGCTGAGATTTCAGGAAACTCGTAGTTTTTTGGAAGCTAGGCAACCCCTTTCCATGTAAGTGATTTGCGCCAGTCTCTGCTTAGGCCTACATGAATAGGAAATGAACCATAGAGATAGAACTTGGAACTACTTTATTGTGTGAAGTTTCGAAGAGCTAGCACAAACCGTGTTTGATTTAGAGTTCTAAATACATGTATCCCTATAGGAAAACAGAGTGTAACCTAAAAATTAAAACTGTTACTGCCCACGAACGGTTTAACCTAGAAGAACAAAATTTGGAGAGCCAAGTGAAATTGGGTACTGATCATTACCTGAAAGTGTCATCAAGATTGGGTGAAAAAATGTGTGCTGAATTTTCAGGAAACTCGTAGTTTTTTGGAAGCTTGGCAACCCCTTTCCATGAAAGTGATTTGCGCCAGTCTCTGCTTAGGGCTACATCAATAGGAAACAAACCATAGAGATAGAACTTGGAACTACTTTATTGTGTCAAGTTTCAAAGAGCTAGCACAAACCGTGTTTGATTTAGAGTTCCAACTACATGTATCCATATAGGAGAAAACAGAGTGAAAGCTAAAAATTAAAACTATTACTGCCAAAGAACGGTTTAACCTAGAAGATTGAAATTTTGTGATCCAAATGGGATTGGGTTACTGATCATTACCTGAAAGTGTCATCAAGATTAGGTGAAAAAATGTGTGCTGAGATTTCAGGAAACTCGTAGTTTTTTGGAAGCTTGGCAACCCCTTTCCAATAAAGTGATTTGTTCCAGTCTCTGCTTAGGGCTACATCAATAGGAAACAAACCATAGAGATAGAACTTGGAACCTGTTTATTGTGTCAAGTTTCAAAGAGCTAGCACAAAACGTGTTTGATTTAGAGTTTCAACTACATGTATCCATATAGGAGAAAACAGAGTGAAAGTTAAAAATTAAAACTGTTACTGCCAACGAAGGGTTTAACCTAGAAAAACGAAATTTGGTAATCCAAGTGAGACTGGGGTGCTGATGGATTACCTGAAAGTGTCATCAAGATTGGGTGAAAAAATGTGTGATGAGATTTCAGGAAATTCGTAGTTTATGGAAGCTTGGCAACCCCTTTCCATGAAAATGATTTGCGCCAGTCTCTGCTTAGGGCTACATCAATAGGAAACTAACCATAGAGATAGAACTTATAACTACTTTATTGTGTCAAGTTTCAACGATCTAGCACAAACCATGTTTGATTTAGAGTTCGAACTACATGTATCCCTATAGGAGAAAACAGAGTGAAACCAAAAAATTAAAACTGTTACTGCCAACGAAGGGTTTAACCTAGAAAAACGAAATTTGGTGATCCAAGTGGGATTGGGGTACTGCTCATTACCTGAAAGTGTCATAAAGATTGGGTGAAAAAATGTGTACTGAGATTTCAGGAAACTCGTAGTTTTTTGGAATCTTGGCAACCCCTTTCCATGAAAGTGATTTGCGCCAGTCTCTGCTTAGGGCTACATCAATAGGAAATGAACCATAGAGATAGAACTTGGAACTACTTTATTGTGTCAAGTTTCACAGAGCTAGCACAAACCGTGTTTGATTTAGAGTTCCAACTACATGTATCCATATAGGAGAAAACAGAGTGAAAGCTAAAAATTAAAACTGTTACTGCAAACGAACGGTTTAACCTAGAAGAACGAAATTTGGTGAGCCAATTGAGATTGGGATACTGATCATTACCTGAAAGTGTCATCAAGATTGGGTGAAAAAATATGTGCTGAGATTTCAGGAAACTCGTAGTTTTTGGAAGCTTGGCAACCCCTTTTCATGAAAGTGATTTGCGCCAGTCTCTGCTTAGGGCTACATCAATAGGAAACAAACCATAGAGATAGAACTTGGAACTACTTTATTGTGTCAAGTTTCAAAGAGCTAGCAAAAACCGTGTTTCATTTAGAGTTCCAACTACATGTATCCCTATAGGAGAAAACAGAGTGTAACCTAAAAATTAAAACTGTTAGAGCCAATGAACGGTTTAACCTAGAAGAACGAAATTTGGAGAGCCAAGTGGGATTGGGTACTGATCATTACCTGAAAGTGTCATCAAGATTAAGTGAAAAATTGTGTGTTGAGATTTCAGGAAACTTGTAGTTTTTTGGAAGCTTGGCAACCCCTTTCCATGAAAGTGATTTGCGCCAGTCTCTGCTTACTGCTACATCAATAGGAAACAAACCATAGAGATAGAACTTGGAACTACTTTATTGTGTCAAGTTTCAAAGAGCTAGCACAAACCGTGTTTGATTTAGAGTTCCAACTACATGTATCCAAATAGGAGAAAACAGTGTGAAAGCTAAAAATTAAAACTGTTACTGCAAACGAACGGTTTATCTTAGAAGAACGAAATTTGGTGATCCAAGTGGGATTGGGGTACTGATCATTCATTACCTGAAAGTGTCATCAAGATTGGGTGAAAAAATGTGTGCTGAGATTTCAGGAAACTCGTAGTTTTTGGAAGCCTGGCAACCCCTTTCCATGAAAATGATTTGCACAAGTCTCTGCTTAGGGCTACGTCAATAGAAAACAAACCATAGAGATAGATCTTGGAACTACTTTATTGTGTCAAGTTTCAAAGAGCTAGCACAATCCGTGTTTGATTTAGAGTTCCAACTACATATATCCATATAGGAGAAAATAGAGTGAAACCTAAAAATTAAAACTGTTACTGCCAAAGAACGGTTTGACCTAGAAACGAAATTTGGTGAGCCAAGTGGGATTTTGGTATTGATCATTACCTGAAAGTGTCATCAAATTGGGTGAAAAAATGTGTGCTGAGATTTCACAAAATTCGTAGTTTTTGGGAAGCTTGGCAACCCTTTTCCATGAAAGAGATTTGTGCCAGTCTCTGCTTAGGGCTACTTCAATAGGAAACAGACCATAGAGAGAGAACTTGGAACTGCTTTATTGTGTCAACTTTCAAAGAGCTTGCACAAACCGTGTTTGATTTAGAGTTCCAACTACATGTATCCCCATAGGAGGAAACAGAGTGAAACCAAAAAATTAAAACTGTTACTGCCAACGAACGGTTTAACCTAGAAGAACGAAATTTGGTGATCCAAGTGGGATTGGGGTACTGATCATTACCTGAAAGTGTCATCAAGATTGGTTGAAAAAATGTATTCTGAGATTTCAGGAAACTCGTAGTTTTTTGAAATCTTGGCAACCCCTTTCCATGAAAGTGATTTGCGCCAGTCTCTCATTAGGGCTACATCAATAGGAAACGAACCATATAGATAGAACTTGGAACTACTGTATTGTGTCAAGTTTCAAAGAGCTAGCACAAACCGTGTTTGATTTAGAGTTCCAACTACATGTATCCACATAGGAGAAAACAGAGTGAAAGCTAAAAATTAAAACGGTTACTGCAAACGAACGGTTTAACCTAGAAGAACGAAATTTGGTGAGCCAATTGAGATTGGGATACTGATCATTACCTGAAAGTGTCATCAAGATTGGGTGAAAAAATGTGTGCTGAGATTTCAGGGAACTCGTAGTTTTTTGGAAGCTTGGCAACCCCTTTCCATGTAAGTGATTTGCGCCAGTCTCTGCTTACTGCTACATTCATAGGAAACAAACCATAGAGATAGAACTTGGAACTACTTTATTGTGTCAAGTTCCAAAGAGCTAGCACAAACCGTGTTTGATTTAGAGTTCCAACTACATGTATCCATATAGGAGAAAACAGAGTGAAACCTAAAAATTAAAACTGTTACTGCCAAGGAACGGTTTAACCTAGAAGAACAAAATTTGGAGAGCCAAGTGGGATTGGGTACTGATCATTACCTGAAAGTGTCATCAAGATTGAGTGAAAAAATGTGTGCTGAGATTTCAGGAAACTCGTAGTTTTTTGGAAGCTTGGCAACCCCTTTCCATGTAAGTGATTTGCGCCAGTCTCTGCTTACTGCTACATTCATAGGAAACAAACCATAGAGATAGAACTTGGAACTATTATAGTGTCAAGTTTCAAAGAGCTAGCACAAACCGTGTTTGATTTAGAGTTCCAACTACATGTATCCATATAGGAGAAAACAGAGTGAAACCTAAAAATTAAAACTGTTACTGCCAACGAACGGTTTAACCTAGAAGAACAAAATTTGGAGAGCCAAGTGGGATTGGGTACCGATCATTACCTGAAAGTGTCATCAAGATTGGGTGAAAAAATGTGTGCTGAGATTTCAGGAAACTCGTAGTTTCTGGAAGCTTGGCAACCCCTTTCCATGAAAGTGATTTGCGCCAGTCTCTGCTTAGGGCTACATAAATAGGAAACAAAACATAGAGATAGTACTTGGAACTACTTTATTGTGTCAAGTTTCAAACAGCTAGCACAAACCGTGTTTGATTTAGAGTTCCAACTGCATGTATCCATATAGGAGAAAACAGAGTGAAAGCTAAAAATTAAAACTGTTACTGCAAACGAACGGTTTAACCTAGAAGAACGAAATTTGGTGATCCAAGTGGGATTGGGGTACTGATCATTACCTGAAAGTGTCATCAAGATTGGGTGAAAAAATGTGTGCTGAGATTTCAGGAAACTCGTAGTTTTTTGGAAGCTTGGCAACCCCTTTCCATCAAAGTGATTTGCGCCAGTCTCTGCTTAGGGCTACATCCATAGGAAACAAACCATAGAGATAGAACTTGGAACTATTATAGTGTCAAGTTTCAAAGAGCTAGCACAAACCGTGTTTGATTTAGAGTTCCAACTACATGTATCCATATAGGAGAAAACAGAGTGAAACCTAAAAAATAAAACTGTTACTGCCAACGAACGGTTTATCCTAAAAGAATGAAATTTGGTGAGCCAAGTGGGATTGGGGTACTGATCATTACCTGCAAGTGTCATCAAGATTGGGGGAAAAAATGTGTGGTGAGATCAGGAAACTCGTAGTTTTTTGGAAGCTTGGCAACCCCTTTCCATGAAAGTGATTTGCTCCAGTCTCTGCTTAGGGCTACATCAATAGGAAACAAACCATAGAGATAGAACGTGGAACTACTTTATTGTGTCAAGTATCAAAGAGCTAGCACCAACCGTGTTTGATTTAGAGTTTCAACTACATGTATCCATACAGGAGAAAACAGCGTGAAACCTAAAAATTAAAACTGTTACTGCCAACGATCGGTTTAACCTAGAAGAACGAAATTTGGTCAGCCAAGTGGGATTGGGGTACTGATCAATACCTGAAAGTGTCATCAAGATTGGGTGAAAAAATATGTGCTGAGATTTCAGGAAACTCGTAATTTTTTTGGAAGTTTGGCAACCCCTTTCCATGAAAGTGATTTGCGCCAGTCTCTGCTTAGGGCTACATCAATAGGAATCAAACCATAGATATACAACTTGGAACTAGTTTATTGTGTCAAGTTTCAAAGAGCTAGCACAAACCGTGTTTGATTTAGAGTTCCAACTATGTATCCATATAGGAGAAACCAGAGTGAAACCTAAAAATTAAAACTGTTACTGCCAACGAACGGTTTAACCTAGAAGAACGAAATTTGGTGAGCCAAGTGGTATTGGGGTACTAATCATTACCTGAAATTGTCATCAAGATTGGGTGAAAAAATGTGTGCAGAGATTTCAGGAAACTCGTAGTTTTTTGGAAGCTTGGCAACTCCTTTCCATGAAAGTGATTGGCGGCAGTCTCTGCTTAGGGCTACATCAATAGGAAATAAATCATAGAGATAGAACTTGGAACTACTTTATTGTGTCAAGTTTCAAAGAGCTAGCACAAACCGTGTTTGATTTAGAGTTCCAGACATGTATCCATACAGGAGAAAACAGAGTGAAAGCTAAAAATTAAAAGTGTTACTGACAACGAATGCTTTAAACTAGAAGAAGGAAATTTGGTGAGCCAAGTGGTATTGGGGTACTGATCATTACCTGAAAGTGTCATCAAGATTGGGTGAAAAAATGTGTGCTGAGATTTCAGGAAACTCGTAGTTTTTTGGAAGCTTGGCAACCCATTTCCATGAAAGTGATTTGTGATAGTCTCTGCTTAGGGCTACATCAATAGGAAACAAACCATAGAGATAGAACTTGGAACTACTTTATTGTGTCAAGTTTCAAAGAGCTAGCAAAAACCGTGTTTCATTTAGTGTTCCAACTACATGTATCCATATAGGAGAAAACAGAGTGAAAGCTAAAAATTAAAACTGTTACTGCAAACGAACGGTTTAACCTAGAAGAACGAAATTTGGTGAGCCAAGTGGGATTGGTGTACTGATCATTATCTGAAAGTCCCATTAAGATTGGGTGAAAAAATGTGTGCTGAGATTTCAGGAAACTCGTAGTTTTTTGGAAGCTGGGCAACCCCTTTCCATGAAAGTGATTTGCGCCAGTCTCCTCTTGGGGCTACATCAATAGGAAACAAACCATAGAGATAGAACTTGGAACTACCTTATTGTGTCAAGTTTCAAAGAGCTAGCACAATCCGTGTTTGATTTAGAGTTGCAACTACATATATCCATATAGGAGAAAACATAGTGAAACCTAAAAATTAAAACTGTTACTGCCAAAGAACGGTTTAACCTAGAAACTAAATTTGGTAGGCAAATGGGATTTTGGTACTGATCATTACCTGAAAGTGTCATCAAGATTGAGTGAAAAAATGTGTGGTGAGATTTCAGGAAACTCGTAGTTTTTTGGAAGCTTGTCAACCTTTTTCCATGAAAGGGATTTGCTCCTGTCTCTGCTTAGGGTACATCAATACAAAACAAACAATAGAGATAGAACTTGGAACTACTTTATTGTGTCAAGTTTAAAAGAGCTAGCAAAAACCGTGTTTGATTTAGAGTTCCAACTACATGTATCCCTATAGGAGAAAACAGAGTAAAACCCAAAAATTAAAACTGTTACTGCCAACGAACTGTTTAACCTAGAAGAACGAAACTTGCTGAGCCAAGTGGGATTGGTGTACTGATCATAACATGAAAGTGTCATCAATATTGGGTGAAAAAATGTGTGCTGAGATTTCAGGAAACTCGTAGTTTTTGGAAGCCTGGCAACCCCTTTCCATGAAAGTGATTTGCGCCAGTCTCTGCTTAGGGCTATATCAATAAAAAACAAACCATATAGATAGAACTTGGAACTACCTTATTGTGTCATGTTTCAAAGAGCTAGCACAAACTGTGTTTGATTTAGAGTTCCAACAATATGTATCCATATAGGACAAAACAGAGTGAAACCTAAAAATTAAAACTATTACTGCCAACGAACGGTTTAACCTAGAAGAACAAAATTTGTTGAGTAAAGTTGGATTGGGGTACTGATCATTACCTGAAAGTGTCATCAAGATTGGGTGAAAAAATGTGTGCTGAGATTTCAGGAAACTCATAGTTTTTTGAAGCATGGCAACCGCTTTCCATGAAAGTGATTAGCGCCAGTCTCTGCTTAGGGCTACATCAATAGGAAACAAACCATAGTAACAGAACTTGGAACTACTTTATTGTGTCAAGTTTCTAAGAACTAGCACAAACCGTGTTTGATTTAAGTTCCAACAACATGTATCCATATAGGAGAAAACAGAGTGAAAAATAAAAATTAAAACTGTTACTGCAAATGAACGGTTTAACCTAGAAGAAGTAAATTTGGTGAGCCAAGTGGGATTGGGGTAGTGATCATTCCCTGAAAGTGTCATCAAGACTGGGTGAAAAAATGTTTGCTGAGATTTCAGGAAACTCGTAGTTTTTTGGAAGCGTGGCAACCCCTTTCCATGAAAGTGATTTGCGCCAGTCTCTCCTTAGGGCTACATCAATAGGAAACAAACCATAGAGATAGAACTTGGAACTACTTTATTGTGTCAAGTTTCAAAGAGCTACCACAAACCGTGTTTTATTTAGAGTTCCAAAAACATGTATCCATATAGGAGAAAACAGAGTGAAACCGAAAAATTAAAACTGTTACTGCAAATGAACGGTTTAACCTAGAAGAACGAAATTTGGTGAGCCAAGTGGGATTGGGGTACAGATCATTACCTGAAAGTATCATCACGATTGGGTGAAAAAATGTGTGCTTAGATTTTAGGAAACTTGTAGTTTTTGGAAGATTGGCAACCCCTTTCCATGAAAGTGATTTGCGCCGGTCTCTGTTAAGGGCTACATCAATAAGAAACAAACCATAGACACAGAACTGGGCACTACTTTATTGTGTAAAGTTTCAAAGAGCTAGCACAAACCATGTTTGATTTAGAGTTCCAACTACATGTATCCCTATAGGAGAAAACACAGTGTAACCTAAAAATTAAAGTGTTACTGTCAACGAACTGTTTAACCTAGAAGGACGAAATTTGGTGAGCCAAGTGGGATTGGGGTACTGATCATTATCTGAAAGTGTCATCAAGATTGGGTGAAAAAATATGTGCTGAGATTTCAGGAAACTCGTAGTTTTTGGAAGCTTGGCAACCCCTTTTCATGAAAGTGATTTGCGCCAGTCTCTGCTTAGGGCTACATCAATAGGAAACAAACCATAGAGATAGAACTTGGAACTACTTTATTGTGTCAAGTTTCAAAGAGCTAGCACAAACCGTGTTTGATTTAGAGTTCCAACTACATGTATCCCTATAGGAGAAAACAGAGTGTAACCTAAAAATTAAAACTGTTAGAGCCAATGAACGGTTTAACCTAGAAGAACGAAATTTGGAGAGCCAAGTGGGATTGGGTACTGATCATTACCTGAAAGTGTCATCAAGATTAAGTGAAAAATTGTGTGTTGAGATTTCAGGAAACTTGTAGTTTTTTGGAAGCTTGGCAACCCCTTTCCATGTAAGTGATTTGCGCCAGTCTCTGCTGACTGCTACATCAATAGGAAACAAACCATAGAGATAGAACTTGGAACTACTTTATTGTGTCAAGTTTCAAAGAGCTAGCACAAACCGTGTTTGATTTAGAGTTCCAACTACATGTATCCAAATAGGAGAAAACAGTGTGAAAGCTAAAAATTAAAACTGTTACTGCAAACGAACGGTTTATCTTAGAAGAACGAAATTTGGTGATCCAAGTGGGATTGGGGTACTGATCATTCATTACCTGAAAGTGTCATCAAGATTGGGTGAAAAAATGTGTGCTGAGATTTCAGGAACATCGTAGTTTTTGGAAGCTTGGCAACCCCGTTCCATGAAAGTGATTTGCGCCAGTCTCTGCTTAGGGCTACATCAATAGGAAATGAACCATAGAGATAGAACTTGGAACTACTGTATTGTGTCAAGTTTCAAAGAGCTAGCACAAACCGTGTTTGATTTAGAGTTCCGACTACATGTATCCACATAGGAGAAAACAGAGTGAAAGCTAAAAATTAAAACTGTTACTGCAAACGAACGGTTTAACCTAGAAGAACGAAATTTGGTGAGCCAATTGAGATTGGGATACTGATCATTACCTGAAAGTGTCATCAAGATTGGGTGAAAAAATGTGTGCTGAGATTTCAGGAAACTCGTAGTTTTTGGAAGCTTGGCAACTCCTTTCCATTAAAGTTATTTGCGCCAGTCTCTGCTTAGGGCTACATAAATAGGAAACAAACCATAGAGATAGTACTTGGAAGTACTTTATTGTGTCAAGTTTCAAAGAGCTAGCACAAACCGTGTTTGATTTAGAGTTCCAAATACATGTATCCATATAGGAGAAAAGAGAGTGAAACCTAAGAATTAAAACTGTTACTGCCAACGAACGGTTTAACCTAGAAGAACAAAATTTGGAGAGCCAAGAGGGATTGGGTACTGATCATTACCTGAAAGTGTCATCAAGATTGGGTGAAAAAATGTGTGCTGAGATTTCAGGAAACTTGTAGTTTTCGAAAGCTTGGCAAACACTTTCCATGAAAGTGATTTGCGCCAGTCTCTGCTTAGGGGTACATCAATAGGAAACAAACCATAGAGAGAGAACATGGAACTACTTTATTGTGTCAAGTTTCAAAGAGTTAGCACAAACCGTGTTTGATTTAGAGTTCCAACTACATGTATCCATATAGGAGAAAACAGAGTGAAACCTAAAAATTAAAACTGTTACTGCCAACGAACGGTTTAACCTAGAAGAACAAAATTTTGAGAGCCAAGTGGGATTGGGTACCGATCATTACCTGAAAGTGTCATCAAGATTGGGTGAAAAAATGTGTGTTGAGATTTCAGGAAACATGTAGTTTTTGAAAGCTTGGCAACCTCTTTCCATGAAAGTGATTTGCGCCAGTCTCTGCTTAGGGCTACATCAATAGGAAACGAACCATAGAGAGAGAACTTGGAACTACTTTATTGTGTCAAGTTTCAAAGAGCTAGCACAAACCGTGTTTGATTTAGAGTTCCAACTACATGTATCCGTATAGGAGAAAACAGAGTGAAACCAAAAATTTAAAACAGTTACTGGCCAACGAACGGTTTAACTTAGAAGAAAGAAATTTGGTGATCCAAGTGGGATTGGGTTACTGATAATTACCTGAAAGTGTCATCAACATTGGGTGAAAAAATGTGTGCTGAGATTTCAGGAAACTCGTAGTTTTTTGGAAGCTTGGCAACCGCTTTCCATGTAAGTGATTTGCGCCAGTCTCTGCTTACTGCTACATCAATAGGAAACAAACCATAGAGATAGAACTTGGAACTACTTTATTGTGACAAGTTTCAAAGAGCTAGCACAAACCGTGTTTGATTTAGAGTTCAAACTACATGTATCCAAATAGGAGAAAACAGTGTGAAAGCTAAAAATTAAAACTGTTACTGCAAACGAACGGTTTAACCTAGAAGAACGAAATTTGGTGATCCAAGTGGGATTGGGGTACTGATCATTCATTACCTGAAAGTGTCATCAAGATTGGGTGTAAAAATGTGTGCTGAGATTTCAGGAAACTCATAGTTTTTGGAAGCCTGGCAACCCCTTTCCATGAAAATGATTTTTGCCAGACTCTGCTTAGGGCTACATCAATAGGAAACAAACCATAGAGATAGGACTTGGAACTACTATATTGTGTGAAGTTTCAAAGAGCTAGCACAAACCGTGTTTGATTTAGAGTTCCAAATACATGTATCCCTATAGGAGAAAACAGAGTGTAACCTAAAAATTAAAACTGTTACTGCCAACGAACGGTTTAACCTAGAAGAACAAAATTTGGAGAGCCAAGTGGGATTGGGTACCGATCATTACCTGAAAGTGTCATCAAGATTGGGTGAAAAAATGTGTGCAGAGATTTCAGGAAACTCGTAGTTTTTTGGAAGCTTGGCAACCCCTTTCCATGAAAGTGATTGGCGGCAGTCTCTGCTTAGGGCTACATCAATAGGAAACAAACCATAGAGAGAGAACATGGAACTACTTTATTGTGTCAAGTTTCAAAGAGCTAGCACAAACCGTGTTTGATTTAGAGTTCCAGACATGTATCCATACAGGAGAAAACAGAGTGAAAGCTAAAAATTAAAAGTGTTACTGACAACGAATGCTTTAAACTAGAAGAAGGAAATTTGGTGAGCCAAGTGGTATTGGGGTACTGATCATTACCTGAAAGTGTCATCAAGATTGGGTGAAAAAATGTGTGCTGAGATTTCAGGAAACTCGTAGTTTTTTGGAAGCTTGGCAACCCCTTTCCATATAAGTGATTTGTGCCAGTCTCTGCTTACTGCTACATCAATAGGAAAGAAACCATAGAGATAGAACTTGGAACTACTTTATTGTGTCAAGTTTCAAAGAGCTAGCACAAACCGTGTTTGATTTAGAGTTCCAACTACATGTATCCAAATAGGAGAAAACAGTGTGAAAGCTAAAAATTAAAACTGTTACTGCAAACGAACGGTTTAACCTAGAAGACCGAAATTTGGAGAGCCAAGTGGGATTGGGTACTGATCATTACCTGAAAGTGTCATCAAGATTTTGTGAAAAAATGTGTGCTGAGATTTCAGGAACATCATAGTTTTTGGAAGCTTGGCAACCCCTTTCCATGAAAGTGATTTGTGCAAGTCTCTGCTTAGGGCTACATCAATAGGAAACAAACCATAGAGATAGAACTTGGAACTACCTTATTGTGTCAAGTTTCAAAGAGCTAGCACAATCCGTGTTTGATTTAGAGTTGCAACTACATATATCCATATAGGAGAAAACATAGTGAAACCTAAAAATTAAAACTGTTACTGCCAAAGAACGGTTTAACCTAGAAACTAAATTTGGTAGGCAAATGGGATTTTGGTACTGATCATTACCTGAAAGTGTCATCAAGATTGAGTGAAAAAATGTGTGGTGAGATTTCAGGAAACTCGTAGTTTTTTGGAAGCTTGTCAACCTTTTTCCATGAAAGGGATTTGCTCCTGTCTCTGCTTAGGGTACATCAATACAAAACAAACAATAGAGATAGAACTTGGAACTACTTTATTGTGTCAAGTTTAAAAGAGCTAGCAAAAACCGTGTTTGATTTAGAGTTCCAACTACATGTATCCCTATAGGAGAAAACAGAGTAAAACCCAAAAATTAAAACTGTTACTGCCAACGAACTGTTTAACCTAGAAGAACGAAACTTGCTGAGCCAAGTGGGATTGGTGTACTGATCATAACATGAAAGTGTCATCAATATTGGGTGAAAAAATGTGTGCTGAGATTTCAGGAAACTCGTAGTTTTTGGAAGCCTGGCAACCCCTTTCCATGAAAGTGATTTGCGCCAGTATCTGCTTAGGGCTATATCAATAAAAAACAAACCATATAGATAGAACTTGGAACTACTTTATTGTGTCATGTTTCAAAGAGCTAGCACAAACTGTGTTTGATTTAGAGTTCCAACAATATGTATCCATATAGGACAAAACAGAGTGAAACCTAAAAATTAAAACTATTACTGCCAACGAACGGTTTAACCTAGAAGAACAAAATTTGTTGAGTAAAGTTGGATTGGGGTACTGATCATTACCTGAAAGTGTCATCAAGATTGGGTGAAAAAATGTGTGCTGAGATTTCAGGAAACTCATAGTTTTTTGAAGCATGGCAACCGCTTTCCATGAAAGTGATTAGCGCCAGTCTCTGCTTAGGGCTACATCAATAGGAAACAAACCATAGAAACAGAACTTGGAACTACTTTATTGTGTCAAGTTTCTAAGAACTAGCACAAACCGTGTTTGATTTAAGTTCCAACAACATGTATCCATATAGGAGAAAACAGAGTGAAAAATAAAAATTAAAACTGTTACTGCAAATGAACGGTTTAACCTAGAAGAAGTAAATTTGGTGAGCCAAGTGGGATTGGGGTAGTGATCATTCCCTGAAAGTGTCATCAAGACTGGGTGAAAAAATGTTTGCTGAGATTTCAGGAAACTCGTAGTTTTTTGGAAGCGTGGCAACCCCTTTCCATGAAAGTGATTTGCGCCAGTCTCTCCTTAGGGCTACATCAATAGGAAACAAACCATAGAGATAGAACTTGGAACTACTTTATTGTGTCAAGTTTCAAAGAGCTACCACAAACCGTGTTTTATTTAGAGTTCCAAAAACATGTATCCATATAGGAGAAAACAGAGTGAAACCGAAAAATTAAAACTGTTACTGCAAATGAACGGTTTAACCTAGAAGAACGAAATTTGGTGAGCCAAGTGGGATTGGGGTACAGATCATTACCTGAAAGTATCATCACGATTGGGTGAAAAAATGTGTGCTTAGATTTTAGGAAACTTGTAGTTTTTGGAAGATTGGCAACCCCTTTCCATGAAAGTGATTTGCGCCGGTCTCTGTTAAGGGCTACATCAATAAGAAACAAACCATAGACACAGAACTGGGCACTACTTTATTGTGTAAAGTTTCAAAGAGCTAGCACAAACCATGTTTGATTTAGAGTTCCAACTACATGTATCCCTATAGGAGAAAACACAGTGTAACCTAAAAATTAAAGTGTTACTGTCAACGAACTGTTTAACCTAGAAGGACGAAATTTGGTGAGCCAAGTGGGATTGGGGTACTGATCATTATCTGAAAGTGTCATCAAGATTGGGTGAAAAAATATGTGCTGAGATTTCAGGAAACTCGTAGTTTTTGGAAGCTTGGCAACCCCTTTTCATGAAAGTGATTTGCGCCAGTCTCTGCTTAGGGCTACATCAATAGGAAACAAACCATAGAGATAGAACTTGGAACTACTTTATTGTGTCAAGTTTCAAAGAGCTAGCACAAACCGTGTTTGATTTAGAGTTCCAACTACATGTATCCCTATAGGAGAAAACAGAGTGTAACCTAAAAATTAAAACTGTTAGAGCCAATGAACGGTTTAACCTAGAAGAACGAAATTTGGAGAGCCAAGTGGGATTGGGTACTGATCATTACCTGAAAGTGTCATCAAGATTAAGTGAAAAATTGTGTGTTGAGATTTCAGGAAACTTGTAGTTTTTTGGAAGCTTGGCAACCCCTTTCCATGTAAGTGATTTGCGCCAGTCTCTGCTGACTGCTACATCAATAGGAAACAAACCATAGAGATAGAACTTGGAACTACTTTATTGTGTCAAGTTTCAAAGAGCTAGCACAAACCGTGTTTGATTTAGAGTTCCAACTACATGTATCCAAATAGGAGAAAACAGTGTGAAAGCTAAAAATTAAAACTGTTACTGCAAACGAACGGTTTATCTTAGAAGAACGAAATTTGGTGATCCAAGTGGGATTGGGGTACTGATCATTCATTACCTGAAAGTGTCATCAAGATTGGGTGAAAAAATGTGTGCTGAGATTTCAGGAACATCGTAGTTTTTGGAAGCTTGGCAACCCCGTTCCATGAAAGTGATTTGCGCCAGTCTCTGCTTAGGGCTACATCAATAGGAAACGAACCATAGAGATAGAACTTGGAACTACTGTATTGTGTCAAGTTTCAAAGAGCTAGCACAAACCGTGTTTGATTTAGAGTTCCGACTACATGTATCCACATAGGAGAAAACAGAGTGAAAGCTAAAAATTAAAACTGTTACTGCAAACGAACGGTTTAACCTAGAAGAACGAAATTTGGTGAGCCAATTGAGATTGGGATACTGATCATTACCTGAAAGTGTCATCAAGATTGGGTGAAAAAATGTGTGCTGAGATTTCAGGAAACTCGTAGTTTTTGGAAGCTTGGCAACTCCTTTCCATTAAAGTTATTTGCGCCAGTCTCTGCTTAGGGCTACATAAATAGGAAACAAACCATAGAGATAGTACTTGGAAGTACTTTATTGTGTCAAGTTTCAAAGAGCTAGCACAAACCGTGTTTGATTTAGAGTTCCAAATACATGTATCCATATAGGAGAAAAGAGAGTGAAACCTAAGAATTAAAACTCTTACTGCCAACGAACGGTTTAACCTAGAAAAACAAAATTTGGAGAGCCAAGTGGGATTGGGTACTGATCATTACCTGAAAGTGTCATCAAGATTGGGTGAAAAAATGTGTGCTGAGATTTCAGGAAACTTGTAGTTTTCGAAAGCTTGGCAAACACTTTCCATGAAAGTGATTTGCGCCAGTCTCTGCTTAGGGGTACATCAATAGGAAACAAACCATAGAGAGAGAACATGGAACTACTTTATTGTGTCAAGTTTCAAAGAGTTAGCACAAACCGTGTTTGATTTAGAGTTCCAACTACATGTATCCATATAGGAGAAAACACAGTGAAACCTAAAAATTAAAACTGTTACTGCCAACGAACGGTTTAACCTAGAAGAACAAAATTTTGAGAGCCAAGTGGGATTGGGTACCGATCATTACCTGAAAGTGTCATCAAGATTGGGTGAAAAAATGTGTGTTGAGATTTCAGGAAACATGTAGTTTTTGAAAGCTTGGCAACCCCTTTCCATGAAAGTGATTTGCGCCAGTCTCTGCTTAGGGCTACATCAATAGGAAACGAACCATAGAGAGAGAACTTGGAACTACTTTATTGTGTCAAGTTTCAAAGAGCTAGCACAAACCGTGTTTGATTTAGAGTTCCAACTACATGTATCCGTATAGGAGAAAACAGAGTGAAACCAAAAATTTAAAACAGTTACTGGCCAACGAACGGTTTAACTTAGAAGAAAGAAATTTGGTGATCCAAGTGGGATTGGGTTACTGATAATTACCTGAAAGTGTCATCAACATTGGGTGAAAAAATGTGTGCTGAGATTTCAGGAAACTCGTAGTTTTTTGGAAGCTTGGCAACCGCTTTCCATGTAAGTGATTTGCGCCAGTCTCTGCTTACTGCTACATCAATAGGAAACAAACCATAGAGATAGAACTTGGAACTACTTTATTGTGACAAGTTTCAAAGAGCTAGCACAAACCGTGTTTGATTTAGAGTTCAAACTACATGTATCCAAATAGGAGAAAACAGTGTGAAAGCTAAAAATTAAAACTGTTACTGCAAACGAACGGTTTAACCTAGAAGAACGAAATTTGGTGATCCAAGTGGGATTGGGGTACTGATCATTCATTACCTGAAAGTGTCATCAAGATTGGGTGTAAAAATGTGTGCTGAGATTTCAGGAAACTCATAGTTTTTGGAAGCCTGGCAACCCCTTTCCATGAAAATGATTTTTGCCAGACTCTGCTTAGGGCTACATCAATAGGAAACAAACCATAGAGATAGGACTTGGAACTACTATATTGTGTGAAGTTTCAAAGAGCTAGCACAAACCGTGTTTGATTTAGAGTTCCAAATACATGTATCCCTATAGGAGAAAACAGAGTGTAACCTAAAAATTAAAACTGTTACTGCCAACGAACGGTTTAACCTAGAAGAACAAAATTTGGAGAGCCAAGTGGGATTGGGTACCGATCATTACCTGAAAGTGTCATCAAGATTGGGTGAAAAAATGTGTGCAGAGATTTCAGGAAACTCGTAGTTTTTTGGAAGCTTGGCAACCCCTTTCCATGAAAGTGATTGGCGGCAGTCTCTGCTTAGGGCTACATCAATAGGAAACAAACCATAGAGAGAGAACATGGAACTACTTTATTGTGTCAAGTTTCAAAGAGCTAGCACAAACCGTGTTTGATTTAGAGTTCCAGACATGTATCCATACAGGAGAAAACAGAGTGAAAGCTAAAAATTAAAAGTGTTACTGACAACGAATGCTTTAAACTAGAAGAAGGAAATTTGGTGAGCCAAGTGGTATTGGGGTACTGATCATTACCTGAAAGTGTCATCAAGATTGGGTGAAAAAATGTGTGCTGAGATTTCAGGAAACTCGTAGTTTTTTGGAAGCTTGGCAACCCATTTCCATGAAAGTGATTTGTGATAGTCTCTGCTTAGGGCTACATCAATAGGAAACAAACCATAGAGATAGAACTTGGAACTACTTTATTGTGTCAAGTTTCAAAGAGCTAGCAAAAACCGTGTTTCATTTAGTGTTCCAACTACATGTATCCATATAGGAGAAAACAGAGTGAAAGCTAAAAATTAAAACTGTTACTGCAAAGGAACGGTTTAACCTAGAAGAACGAAATTTGGTGAGCCAAGTGGGATTGGTGTACTGATCATTATCTGAAAGTCCCATTAAGATTGGGTGAAAAAATGTGTGCTGAGATTTCAGGAAACTCGTAGTTTTTTGGAAGCTGGGCAACCCCTTTCCATGAAAGTGATTTGCGCCAGTCTCCTCTTGGGGCTACATCAATAGGAAACAAACCATAGAGATAGAACTTGGAACTACCTTATTGTGTCAAGTTTCAAAGAGCTAGCACAAACCGTGTTTGATTTAGAGTTCCAACAACATGTATCCCTATAGGAGAAAACAGAGTGAAACCAAAAAAATTAAAACTGTTACTGCCAAAGAACGGTTTCACCTAGAAGAACGAAATTTGGTGATCCAAGTGGGATTGGCGTACTGATCATTACCTGAAAGTGTCATCAAGATTGGTTGAAAAAATGTATTCTGAGATTTCAGGAAACTCGTAGTTTTTTGAAATCTTGGCAACGCCTTTCCATGAAAGTGATTTACGCCAGTCTCTGCTTAGGGCTACATCAATAGGAAACGAACCATAGAGATAGAACTTGGAACTACTTTATTGTGTCAAGTTTCAAAGAGCTAGCACAAACCGTGTTTGATTTAGAGTTCCAACTGCATGCATCCGTATAGGAGAAAACAGAGTGAAACCAAAAAATTAAAACTGTTACTGCCAACGAACGGTTTAACCTAGAAGAACGAAATTTGGTGATCCAAGTGGGATTGGGGTACTGATCATTACCTGAAAGTGTCATCAAGATTGGGTGAAAAAATGTGTGCTGAGATTTCAGGAAACTCGTAGTTTTTTGGAATCTTGGCAACCAATTTCCATGAAAGTGATTTGCGCCAGTCTCTGCTTAGGGCTACATCAATAGGAAACAAACCATAGAGACAGAACTTGGAACTACTTTATTGTGTCAAGTTCCAAAGAGCTAGCACAAACCGTGATTGATTTAGAGTTCCAACTACATGTATCCATATAGGAGAAAACAGAGTGAAAGCTAAAAATTAAAACTGTTACTGCAAACGAACGGTTTAACCTAGAAGAACGAAATTTGGTGATCCAAGTGGGATTGGGGTACTGATCATTACCTGAAAGTGTCATCAAGATTGGGTGAAAAAATGTGTGCTGAGATTTCAGGAAACATGTAGTTTTTTGGAAGCTTGGCAACCCCTTTCCATGAAAGTGATTTGCGCCAGTCTCTGCTTAGGGCTACATCAATAGGAAACACACCATAGATACAGGACTTGGAACTTCTTTATTGTGTCAAGTTTCAAAAAGCTAGCACAAACCGTGTTTGATTTAGAGTTCCAACTACATGTATCCCTATAGGAGAAAACAGAGTGAAAGATAAAATTTAAACTGTTACTGGAAACGAACGGTTTGTCCTAGAAGAACGAAATTTGGTGAGCCAAGTGGGATTGGGGTACTGATCATTACCTGAAAGTGTCATCAAGATGGGGTGAAAAAATGTGTGCTGAGATTTCAGGAAACTCGTAGTTTTTTGGAAGCTTGGCAACCCCTTTCCATGAAAGTGATTTGCGCCAGTCTCTGCTTAGGGCTACATCAATAGGAAACAAACCATAGAGATAGAACTTGGAACTACTTTATTGTGTCAAATTTCACAGAGCTAGCAAAAACCGTGTTTGATTTAGAGTTCCAGCTACATGTATCCATATAGGAGAAAACAGAGTGAAAGCTAAAAATTTAAACTGTTACTGCAAACGAACTGTTTAACCTAGAAGAAGGAAATTTGGTGAGCCAAGTGGGATTGGGGTACTGATCATTACCTGAAAGTGTCATCAAGATTGGTTGAAAAAATGTGTGCTGAGATTTCAGGAGACTCGTAGTTTTTTGGAAGCTTGGCTACCCCTTTCCATGAAAGTGATTTGCGCCAATCTCTGCTTAGGTCTACATCAATAGGAAACAAACCATAGAGATAGAACTTGGAACTACTTTATTGTGTCAAGTTTCAAAGAGCTAGCAGAAACCGTGTTTGATTTAGAGTTCCAACTACATGTATCCCTATAGGAGAAAACAGAGTGAAACCTAAAAATTAACACTGTTACTGCCAACGAACGGTTTAACCTAGAAGAACAAAATTTGGTGAGCCAAGTGGGATTGGGGTACTGATCATTACCTGAAAGTGTCATCAAGATTGGGTGAAAAAATGTGTGCTGAGATTTCAGGAAACACGTAGTTTTTGGAAGCTTGGCAAACCCTTTCCATGAAAGTGATTTGCGCCAGTCTCTGCTTAGGGCTACAGCAATGGGAAACAAACCATAGAGATAGAACTTGGAACTACTTTATTGTGTCAAGTTTCAAAGAGCTAGCACAAACCGTGTTTGATTTAGAGTTCCAACTACATGTATCCCTGTAGGAGAAAACAGAGTGAAACCTAAAAATTAAAACTGTTACAGCCAACGAACGGTTTAACCTAGAAGAATGATATTTGGTGAGCCAAGTGGGATTGGGGTACTGATCATTACCTGAAAGTGTCATCAAGATTGGGTGAAAAAATGTGTGCTGGGATTTCAGGAAACTCGTAGTTTTTTGGAAGCTTGGCAACCCCTTTCCATGAAAGTGATTTGCGCCAGTCTCTACTTAGGACTACAGCAATAGGAAACAAACCATAGAGATAGAACTTGGAACTACTTTATTGTGTCAAGTTTCAAAGAGCTAGCGCAAACCGTGTTTGATTTAGAGTTCCAACTACATGTATCCCTATAGAAGAAAACAGAGTGAAACCTAAAAATTAAAACTGTTACTGCCAACGAACGGTTTAACGTAGAAGAATGAAATTTGGTGATCAAAGTGGGATTGGGGTACTGATCATTAACTGAAAGTGTCATCAAGTTTGGGTGAAAAAATGTGTGCTGAGAATTCAGGAAACTCGTAGTTTTTTGGAAGCCTGGCAACCCCTTTCCATGAAAGTGGTTTGCGCCAGTCTCTGCTTAGCGCTACATTAATAGGAAACAAACCATAGAGATAGAACTTGGAACTAATTTATTCTGTCAAGTTTCAAAGAGCTAGAACAAACCGTGTTTGATTTAGAGTTCCAAATACATGTATCCCTATTGGAGAAATCAGAGTGAAACCTAAAAATTAAAACAGTTACTGCCCCCGAGTGGTTTAACCTAGAAGAACAAAATTTGGTGAGCCAAGTTGGATTGGGGTACTGATCATTACCTCGAAGTGTCATCAAGATTGGGTGAAAAAATATGTGCTGTGATTTCAGGAAACTCGTAGTTTTTTGGAAGCTTGGCAACCCCTTTTCATGAAAGTGATTTGTGCCAGTCTCTGCTTGGGCTACATCAATAGGAAACAAACCATAGAGATAGGACTTGGAACTACTTTATTGTGTCAAGTTTCAAAGAGCTAGCACAATCCGTATTTGATTTAGAGTTCCAAACACATGTATCCCTATAGGAGAAAACAGAGTGAAACCTAAAAATTAAATCTGTTACTGCCAACCAACGGTTTAACCTAGAAGAACTAAATTTGGTGAGACAAGTGGGATTGGGATACTGATCATTACCTGAAAGTGTCATCAAGATTGGGTGAAAAAATGTGTGCTGAGATTTCAGGAAACTCGTAGTTTTTTGGAAGCTTGGCAATCCCTTTCCATGAAAGTGATTTGCGCCAGTCTCTGCTTAGGGCTACATCAATAGGAAACAAACCATGGAGATAGAACTTGGAACTACTTTATTGTGTCAAGTTTCAAAGAGCTAGCCCAAACCGTGTTTGATTTAGAGTTGCAAATGCATGTATCCGTATAGGAGAAAACAGAGTGAAACCAAAAAATTAAAACTGTTACTGCCAACGAACGGTTTAACCTAGAAGAACGAAATTTGGTGATCCAACTGGGATTGGGGTACTGATCATTACCTGAATGTGTCATCAAGATTGGGTGAAAAAATGTGTGCTGAGATTTCAGGAAACTCGTAGTATTTTGGAAGCTTGGCAACCCCTTTCCATCAAAGTGATTTGCGCCAGTCTCTGCTTAGGGCTACATCAATAGGAAACAAACCATAGAGATAGAACTTGGAACTACTTTACTGTGTCAAGTTTCAATGAGCTAGCACAAACCGTGTTTGATTTAGAGTTCGAACTACATGTATCCATATAGGAGAAAACAGAGTGAAACCTAAAAATTAAAACTGTTACTGCCAATGAACGGTTTAACCTAGAAGAACAAAATTTGGAAAGCCAAGTGGGATTGGGTACCGATCATTACCTGAAAGTGTCATCAAGTTTGGGTGAAAAAATGTGTGTTGAGATTTCAGGAAACTTGTAGTTTTTGAAAGCTTGGCAACCCCTTTCCATTAAAGTGATTTGCGCCAGTCTCTACTTAGGGCTACATCAATAGGAAACAAACCATAGAGAGAGAACTTGGAACTACTTTATTGTGTCAAGTTTCAAAGAGCTAGCACAAACCGTGTTTGATTTAGAGTTCCAACTACATGTATCCAAATAGGAGAAAACAGTGTGAAAGCTAAAAATTAAAACTGTTACTGCAAACGAACGGTTTAACCTAGAAGAACGAAATTTGGTGATCCAAATGGGATTGGGGTACTGATCATTCATTACCTGAAAGTGTCATCAAGATTGGGTGTAAAAATGTGTGCTGAGATTTCAGGAAACTCGTAGTTTTTGGAAGTTTGACAACCCCTTTCCATGAAAATGATTTGTGCCAGACTCTGCTTAGGGCTACATCAATAGGAAACAAACCATAGAGATAGGACTTGGAACTACTTTATTGTGTCAAGTTTCAAAGAGCTAGCACAAACCGTGTTTGATTAGGAGTTCCAACTACATTTATCCCTATAGGAGAAAACAGAGTGTAACCTAAAAATTAAAACTGTTACTGCCAAAGAACGGTTTAACCTAGAAGAACAAAATTTGGAGAGCCAAGTGGGATTGTGGTACTGATCATTACCTGAAAGTGTCATCAAGATTGGTTGAAAAAATGTGTTCTGAGATTTCAGGAAACTCGTAGTTCTTTGGAATCTTGGCAACCCCTTTCCATGAAAGTGATTTGTGCCAGTCTGGGCTTAGGGCTACATCAATAGGAAACAAACCATAGAGATAGAACTTGGAACTTCTTTATTGTGTCAAGTTTCAAAGAGCTAGCACAAACCTTGTTTGATTTAGAGTTAAACTACATGTATCCTTAAAGGAGAAAACAGAGTGAAAGCTAAAAATTAAAACTCTTTCTGCCAACGAACGGTTTAAACTAGAAGAACAAAATTTGGTGGGCCAAGTGGGATTGGGGTACTGATCATTACCTGAAAGTGTCATCAAGATTGGGTGAAAAATGTGTGCTGAGATTTCAGGAAACACGTAGTTTTTTGGAAGCTTGGCAACCCCTTTCCATGAAAGTGATTTGCGCCAGTCTCTGCTTAGGGCTACATCAATAGGAAACGCACCATAGATACAGGACTTGGAACTTCTTTATTGTGTCAAGTTTCAAAAAGCTAGCACAAACCGTGTTTGATTTAGAGTTCCAACTACATGTATCCCTATAGGAGAAAACAGAGTGAAAGATAAAATTTAAACTGTTACTGGAAACGAACGGTTTGTCCTAGAAGAACGAAATTTGGTGAGCCAAGTGGGATTGGGGTACTGATCATTACCTGAAAGTGTCATCAAGATTGGGTGGAAAAATGTGTGCTGAGATTTCAGGAAACTCGTAGTTTTTTGGAAGCTTGGCAACCCCTTTCCATGAAAGTGATTTCCGCCAGTCTCTACTTAGGACTACAGCAATAGGATACAAACCATAGAGATAGAACTTGGAACTACTTTATTGTGTCAAGTTTCAAAGAGCTAGCGCAAACCGTGTTTGATTTAGAGTTCCAAACACATGTATCCCTATAGAAGAAAACAGAGTGAAACCTAAAAATTAAAACTGTTACTGCCAACGAACGGTTTAACCTAGAAGAATGAAATTTGGTGATCCAAGTGGGATTGGGGTACTGATCATTAACTGAAAGTGTCATCAAGATTGGGTGAAAAAATGTGTGCTGAGAATTCAGGAAACTCGTAGTTTTTTGGAAGCCTGGACACCCCTTTCCATGAAAGTGGTTTGCGCCAGTCTCTGCTTAGCGCTACATTAATAGGAAACAAACCATAGAGATAGAACTTGGAACTAATTTATTCTGTCAAGTTTCAAAGAGCTAGAACAAACCGTGTTTGATTTAGAGTTACAAATACATGTATCCCTATTGGAGAAATCAGAGTGAAACCTAAAAATTAAAACAGTTACTGCCAACGAGTGGTTTAACCTAGAAGAACAAAATTTGGTGAGCCAAGTTGGATTGGGGTACTGATCATTACCTCAAAGTGTCATCAAGATTGGGTGAAAAAATATGTGCTGTGATTTCAGGAAACTCGTAGTTTTTTGGAAGCTTGGCAACCCCTTTTCATGAAAGTGATTTGCGCCAGTCTCTGCTTGGGCTACATCGATAGGAAACAAACCATAGAGAAAGGACTTGGAACTACTTTATTGTGTCAAGTTTCAAAGAGCTACCACAATCCGTATTTGATTTAGAGTTCCAAACACATGTATCCCTATAGGAGAAAACAGAGTGAAACCTAGAAATTAAATCTGTTACTGCCAACCAACGGTTTAACCTAGAAGAACTAAATTTGGTGAGACAAGTGGGAATGGGGTACTGATCATTACCTGAAAGTGTCATCAAGATTGGGTGAAAAAATGTGTGCTGAGATTTCAGGAAACTCGTAGTTTTTTGGAAGCTTGGCAATCCCTTTCCATGAAAGTGATTTGCGCCAGTCTCTGTTTAGGGCTACATCAATAGGAAACAAACCATGGAGATAGAACTTGGAACTACTTTATTGTGTCAAGTTTCAAAGAGCTAGCCCAAACCGTGTTTGATTTAGAGTTGCAACTACATGTATCCTTATAGGAGAAAACAGAGTGAAACCTAAAAATTAAAACTCTTACTGCCAACAAACGGTTTAAACTAGAAGAACAAAATTTGAGGAGCCAAGTGGGATTGGGTTACTGATCATTACCTGAAAGTGTCATCAAGATTGGGTGAAAAAATGTTTGCCGAGTTTGCAGGAAACTCGTAGTTTTTTGGAAGCTTGGCAACCCATTTCCATGAAAGTGATTTGCGCCAGTCTCTGCTTAGGGCTACAACAATAGGAAACAAACCATAGAGATAGGACTTGGAACTACTATATTTTGTGAAGTTTCAAAGAGCTAGCACAAACCGTGTTTATTTAGACTTCCAACTACATGTATCCCTATAGGAGAAAACAGAGTGAAACCTAAAAATTAAAACTGTTCCTGCCAACCAGTGGTTTAACCTAGAAGAACTATATTTGGTGAGACAAGTGGGATTGGGGTACTGATCATTATCTGAAAGTGTCATAAAGATTGGGTGAAAAAATGTGTGCCGAGATTTCAGGAAATTCGTAGTTTTTTGGAAGCTTGGCAACCCCTTTCCATGAAAGTGATTTCTGCCAGTCTCTGCTTAAGGCTACATCATTAGGAAACAAACCATAGAGATAGAACTTTGAACTACTTTATTGTGTCAAGTTTCAAAGAGCTGCCACAAACCGTGTTTGATTTAGAGTTCCAACAACATGTATACCAACAGGAGAAAACAGAGTGAAACCTAAAAATTAAAACAGTTACTGCCAACGAACGGTTTAACCTAGAAGAACTATATTTCGTGAGCCAAGTGGGATTGGGGTACTGATCATTACCTGAAAGTGTCATCAAGATTGGGTGAAAAAATGTGTGCTGAGATTTCAGGAAACTCGTAGTTTTTTGGAAGTTTGGCAACCCCTTTGCATGATAGTGATTTGCGCCAGTCTCTGCTTACTGCTACAGCAATAGGAAACAAACCATAAAGATAGAACTTTTAACTACTTTACTGTGTCAAGTTTCAAAGAGCTAGCGCAAACCGTGTTTGATTTAGAGTTCCAACTACATGTATCCATATAAGAGAAAACAGAGTGAAAGCTAAAAATTAAAACTGTTACTGCAAAGGAATAGTTTAACCTAGAAGAACGAAATTTGGTGAGCCAATTGAGATTGGGGTACTGATCATTACCTGAAAGTGTCATCAAGATTCGGTGAAAAAATGTGTGCTGAGGTTTCAGGAAACACGTAGTTTTTGGAAGCTTGGCAACCCCTTTCCATGAAAGTGATTTGCGCCAGTCTCTGCTTAGGGCTACCTCAATAGGAAACAAACCATAGAGATAGAACTTGGAACTACTTTATTGTGTCAAGTTTCAAAGAGCTAGAATAAACCGTGTTTGATTTAGAGTTCCAACAACATGTATCCCAACAGGAGAAAACAGAGTGAAACCTAAAAATTAAAACTGTTACTGCCAACGAACGGTTTAAACTTGAAGAACGAAATTTGGTGAGCCAAGTGGGATTGGGGTATTGATCATTACCTGAAAGTGTCATGAAGAATGATTGAAAAAATGTGTGCTTAGATTTCAGGAAACTCGTAGATTTTTGGAAGCTTGGCATCCCCTTTCCATGAAAGTGATTTGCGCCAGTCTCTGCTTATGGCTACATCAATAGGAAACACACCACAGATACAGGACTTGGAACTAATTTATTGTGTCAAGTTTCAAAGAGCTAGCACAAACCTTGTTTGATTTTGTGTTCCAACTACATGTATCCCTATAGGAGAAAACAGAGTGAAACCTAAAAATTAAAACTGTTACAGCCAACGAACGGTTTAACCTAGAAGAACTAAATTTGGTGAGACAAGTGGGATTGGGGTACTGATCATGATCTGAAAGTGCCATCAAGGTTGGGTGAAAAAATGTGTGCTGAGATTTCAGGAAACTCGTAGTTTTTTGGAAGCTTGGCAACCCCTTTCCATGAAAGTGATTTGCGCCAGTCTCTGCTTAGGGCTACATCATTAGGAAACAAACCATAGAGAGAGTACTTGGAATTACTTTATTGTGTCATGTTTCCAAGAGCTAGCACAAACCGTGTTTGATTTAGTGTTCCAACTACATGTATCCCTAGAGGAGAAAAGAGAGGGAAACCTAAAAATTAAAACAGTTACTGCCAACGCACGGTTTAACTTAGAAGAACGAAATTTGGTGATCCAAGTGGGATTGGGTTACTGATCATTACCTGAAAGTGTCATCAAGATTGTGTGAAAAAATGTATGCTGAGATTTCAGGAAACTCGTAGTTTTTTGGAAGCTTGGCAACCCCTTTCCATAAAAGTGATTTGCGCCAGTCTCTGATTAGGGCTACAGCAATAGGAAACAAATCATAGAGATAGAACTTGGAATTAATTTATTGTGTCAAGTTTCAAAGAGCTAGCACAAACCGTGTTTGATTTAGAGTTCCAACTACATGTATCCCTATAGGAGAAAACAGAGTGAAACCTAAAAATTAAAACCGTTATTGCCAATGAACGGTTTAAACTTGAAGAACGAAATTTGGTGAGCCAAGTGGGATTGGGGTACTGATCATTACCTGAAAGTGTCATGAAGATTGATTGAAAAAATGTGTGCTTAGATTTCAGGAAACTCGTAGTTTTTTGGAAGCTTGGCAACCCCTTTCCATGAAAGTGATTTGCGCCAGTCTCTGCTTATGGCTACATCAATAGGAAACACACCACAGATACAGGACTTGGAACTAATTTATTGTGTCAAGTTTCAACGAGCTAGCACAAACCTTGTTTGATTTTGTGTTCCAACTACATGTATCCCTATAGGAGAAAACAGAGTGAAACCTAAAAATTAAAACTGTTACTGCCAACGAGCGGTTTAACCTACAAGAACGAAATTTGGTGAGACAAGTGGGATTCGGGTACTGATCATTATCTGAAAGTGTCATCAAGATTGGGTGCAAAAATGTGTGCTGAGATTTCAGGAAACTCGTAGTTTTTTGGAAGCTTGGCAACCCCTTTCCATGAAAGTGATTTCCGCCAGTCTCTGCTTAGGGCTACAGCAATAGGAAACAAATCATAGAGATGGAACTTGGAATTAATTTATTGTGTCAAGTTTCAAAGAGCTAGCACAAACCGTGTTTGATTTAGAGTTCCAACTACATGTATCCCTATAGGAGAAAACAGAGTGAAACCTAAAAATTAAAACTGTAACTACCAACGAACGTTTTAAACTTGAAGAACGAAATTTGGTGAGCCAAGTGGGATTGGGGTACTGATCATTACCTGAAAGTGTCATCAATATTGGGTAAAAAAATGTGTGCTGAGATTTCAGAAAACTCGTAGTTTTTTGGAAGCTTGTCAACCCCTTTCCATGAAAGTGATTTGCGCCAGTCTCTGCTTAAGGCTACATCAATAGGAAACAAACCATAGAGATAGAACTTGGAACTACTTTATTGTGTCAAGTTTCAAAGAGCTAGCACAAACCATGTTTGATTTAGAGTTTCAAATACATGTATCCCTATAGGAGAAAACAGAGTGAAACCTAAAAATTTAAACAGTTACTGCCAACGAACGGTTTAACCGAGAAGAACGAAATTTGGTGAGCCAAGTGGGATTGGGGTACTGATCATTATCTGAAAGTGTCATCAAGATTGGGTGAAAAAATATGTGCTGAGATTTCAGGAAACTCGTAGTTTTTTGGAAGCTTGGCAACCCCTTTCCATGAAAGTGATTTGCGCCAGTCTCTGCTTAGGGCGACATCAATAGGAAACAAACCATAGAGATAGAACTTGGAACTACTTTATTGTGTCAAGTTTCACAGAGCTAGCACAAACCGTGTTTGATTTTGTGTTCCAACTACATGTATCCCTATAGGAGAAAACAGAGTGAAACCTAAAAATTAAAACTGTTACTTCCAACGAACGGTTTAACCTAGAAGAACGAAATTTGGTGAGCCAAGTGGGATTGGGTTACTGATCATTATCTGAAAGTGTCATCAAGATTGGGTGAAAAATAGTGTGCTGAGATTTCAGGAAACTTGTAGTTTTTTGGAAGCTTGGCAACCCCTTTCCATGAAAGTGATTTGCGCCAGTCTCTGCTTAGGGCTACATCAATAGGAAACAAACCATAGAGATAGAACTTGGAACTACTTTATTTTGTCAAGTTTCAAAGAGCTAGCACAAACCGTGTTTGATTTAGAGTTCCAACTACATGTATCCCTATAGGAGAAAACAGAGTGAAATCTAAAAATTAAAACAGTTACTGCCAACGAACGGTTTAACCTAGAAGAACAAAATCTGATGAGCCAAGTGGGATTGGCATATTGATCATTACCTGAAAGTGTCATCATGATTGGGTGAAAAAATGAGTGCTGAGATTTCAGGAAACACGTAGTTTTTTGGAAGCTTGGCAAACCCTTTCCATGAAAGTGATTTGCGCCAGTCTCTGCTTAGGGCTAGAGCAATAGGAAACGAACCATAGAGATAGAACTTGGAACTAATTTATTGTGTCAAGTTTCAAAGAGCTAGCACAAACCTTGTTTGATTTTGTGTTCTAACTACATGTATCCCTATAGGAGAAAACAGAGTGAAACCTAAAAATTAAAACTGTTACTGCCAACGAACGGTTTACCCAAAAGAACGAAATTTGGTGAGCCAAGTGGGATTGGGGTACTGATCATTACCTGAAAGTGTCATCAAGATTGGGTGAAAAAATGAGTGCTGAGATTTCAGGAAACTCGTAGTTTTTTGGAAGCTTGTCAACCCCTTTCAATTAAAGTGATTTGCGCCAGTCTCTGCTTATGGCTACACCATTAGGAAACACACCATAGATACAGGACTTGGAACTTCTTTTTGTGTCAAGTTTCAAAAAGCTAGCACAAACCGTGTTTGATTTAGAGTTCCAACTACATGTATCCCTATAGGAGAAAACAGAGTGAAACCTAAAAATTAAAACAGTTACTGCCAACGAATGGTTTAACATAGAAGAACGAAATTTGGTGAGCCAAGTGGGATTGGGGTACTGATCATTATCTGAAAGTGTCATCAAGATTGGGTGAAAAAATGTGTGCTGATATTTCAGAAAACTCGTAGTTATTTGGAAGCTTGGCAACCCCTTTCCATGAAAGTGATTTGCGCCAGTCTCTCTGCTTAGGGCTACATCAATAGGAAACAAACCATAGAGATAGAACTTGGAAATTCTTTATTGTGTCAAGTTTCACAGAGCTAGCACACACCGTGTTTGATTTAGATTTCCAACTACATGTATCCATATAAGAGAAAACAGAGTGAAAGCTAAAAATTAAAACTGTTACTGCAAATGAACGGTTTAACCTGGAAGATGGAAATTTGGTGAGCCAAGTGGGATTGGGGTACTGATCATTACCTGAAAGTGTCATCAAGATTGGGTGAAAAAATGTGTGCTGAGATTTCAGGAAACTCGTAGTTTTTGGAAGCTTGGCAACCCATTTTCATGGAAGTGATTTGCGCCAGTCTTTGCTTAGGGCTACATCAATAGGAAACAAACCATAGAGATAGAACTTGGAACTACGTTATTGCGTCTAGTTTCAAAGAGCTAGCACAAACCGTGTTTGATTTAGAGTTCCAAATACATGTATCCCTATAGGAGAAAACAGAGTGAAACCTAAAAATTAAAACAGTTTCTGCCAACGAACGGTTTAACCTAGAAGAACGAAATTTGGTGAGCCAAGTGGGATTGGGGTACTGATCATTACCTGAAAGTGTCATCAAGATTGGGTGAAAAAATGTGTGCTGAGATTTCAGGAAACTCGTAGTTTTTTGGAAGCTTGGCAACCCCTTTCCATGAAAGTGATTTGCACCAGTCTCTGCTTGGGCTACATCAGTAGGAAACAAACCATAGAGATAGGACTTGGAACTACTTTATTGTGTCAAGTTTCACAGAGCTAGCACAAACCGTGTTTGATTTAGAGTTCCAACTACATGTATCCATATAGGAGAAAACAGATTGAAAGCTAAAAATTAAAACTGTTACTGCAAAGGAACGGTTTAACCTAGAAGAACGAAATTTAGTGAGCCAAGTGGGATTGGGGTACTGATCATTATCTGAAAGTGTCATCAAGATTGGGTGAAAAAATGTGTGCTGAGATTTCAGGAAACTTGTAGTTTTTTGGAAGCTTGGCAACCCCTTTCCATGAAAGTGATTGGCGCCAGTCTCTGCTTTGGGCTACATCAATAGGAAACAAACCATAGAGATAGAACTTGGAATTAATTTCTTGTGTCAAGTTTCAAAGAGCTAGCACAAACCGTGTTTGATTTAGAGTTCCAAATACATACATCCCTATTGGAGAAAACAGAGTGAAACCTAAAAATTAAAACTGTTACTGCCAACGAACGGTTTAAACTTGAAGAACGAAATTTGGTGAGCCAAGTGGGATTGGGGTACTGATCATACCTGAATGTGTCATCAAGATTGGGTGAAAAAATATGTGCTGAGATTTCAGGAAACTCGTAGTTTTTTGGAAGCTTGGCAACCCCTTTCCATGAAAGTGATTTGCGCCAGTCTCTGCTTAGGGCTACATCAATAGGAAACAAACCATAGAGATAGAACTTGGAACTATTTATTGTGATAAGTTTCAAAGAGCTAGCACAAACTGAGTTTGATTTAGAGTTCCAACTACATGTATCCATATAGGAGAAAACAGAGTGAAACCTAAAAATTAAAACAGTTACTGCGAAAGAATGGTTTAACTTAGAAGAACGAAATTTGGTGAGCCAAGTGGGATTGGGGTACTGATCATTATCTGAAAGTGTCATCAAGATTGGGTGAAAAATAGTGTGCTGATATTTCAGGAAACTCGTAGTTTTTTGGAAGCTTGGCAACCCCTTTCCATGAAAGTGATTTGCGCCTGTCTCTGCTTCGGGCTACATCAATATGAAACAAACCATAGAGATAGAACTTGGAACTACTTTATTGTGTCATGTTTCACAGAGCTAGCACACACCGTGTTTGATTTAGTGTTCCAACTACATGTATCCATATAGGAGAAAACAGAGTGAAATCTAAAAATTAAAACTGTTACTGCAAACGAACGGTTTAACCTAGAAGAAGGAAATTTGGTGAGCCAAGTGGGATTGGGGTAGTGATCATTACCTGAAAGTGTCATCAAGATTGGGTGAAAAAATGTGTGCTGAGATTTCAGGAAACTCGTAGTTTTTGGAAGCTTGACAACCCATTTCCATGAAAGTGATTTGCGCCAGTCTCTGCTTAGGGCTACATCAATAGGAAACAAACTATAGAGATAGAACTTGGAACTACTTTATTGTGTCAAGTTTCAAAGAGCTAGCACAAACCGAGATTGATTTAGAGTTCCAAATACATGTATCCATATAGGAGAAAACAGGGTGAAACCTAAAAATTAAAACAGTTACTGCCAACGAACGGTTTAACTTACAGGAATGAAATTTGGTGATCCAAGTGGGATTGGGATACTAATCATTACCTAAAAGTGTCATCAAGATTGGGTGAAAAAATGTGTGCTGATATTTCAGGAAAACTTAGTTTTTTGGAAGCTTGGCAAACCCTTTCCATGAAAGTGATTTTCGCCAGTCTCTGCTTAGGGCTACATCAATAGGAAAAAAACCATAGAGATAGAACTTGGAACTAATTTATTGTGTCAAGTGTCAGAGAGCTACCACACACCGTGTTTGATTTAGAGTTCCAACTACATGTATCCATATAGGAGAAAACAGAGTGAAAGCTAAAAATTAAAACTGTTACTGCCAACGAACGGTTTAACCTAGAAGAACGAAATTTGGTGAGCAAAGTGGGATTGGGGTACTGATCATTATCTGAAAGTGTCATCAAGATTGGGTGAAAAAATTTGTGCTGATATTTCAGGAAACTCGTAGTTTTTTGGAAGCTTCGCAACCCCTTTCCATGAAAGTGATTTGCGCCAGTCTCTGCTTTGGGCTACATCAATAGGAAACGAACCATAGAGATAGAACTTGGAACTACTTTATTGTGTCAAGTTTCGCAGAGCTAGCACAAACCGTGTTTGATTTAGAGTTCCAACTACATGTATCCATATAGGAGAAAACAGAGTGAAAGCTAAAATTAAAACTGCTACTGCAAACGAACGGTTTCTCCTAGAAGAACGAAATTTGATGAGCCAAGTGGGATTGGGTTACTGATCATTACCTGAAAGTGTCATCAAGATTGGGTGAAAAAATGTGTGCTGAGTTTTCAGGAAACTCGTAGTTTTTTGGAAGCTTGGCAACCCCTTTCCATGAAAGTGATTTGCGCCAGTCTCTGCCTAGGGCTACATCAATAGGAAACAAACCATAGAGATAGAACTTGGAACTACTTTATTGTGTCAAGTTTCAAAGAGCTAGCACAAACCGTGTTTGATTTAGAGTTCCAACTACACGTATCGCTATAGGAGAAAACAGAGTGAAACCTAAAAATTAAAACTGTTACTGCCAACGAACGGTTTAACCTAGAAGAACGATATTTGGTGAGCCAAGTGGGATTGGGGTACTGATCATTACCTGAAATTGTTATCAATATTTGGTGAAAAAATGTGTGCTGATATTTCAGGAAACTCGTAGTTTTTTGGAAGCTTGGCAACCCCTTTCCATGAAAATGATTTGCACCAGTCTCTGCTTATGTCTACATCAATAGGAAACAAACCATAGAGATAGAACTTGGAACTACTTTATTTTGTCAAGTTTCCAAGAGCTAGAACAAACCGTGTTTGATTTAGTGTTCCAACTACATGTATTCATATAGGAGAAAATAGAGTGAAACCTAAAAATTAATACTGTTACTGCCAACGAACGGTTTAACCTAGAAGAACGAAATTTGGTGAGCCAAGTGGGATTGGGGTACTGATCATTACCTGAACGTGTCATCAATATTGGGTGAAAAAATGTGTGCTGAGATTTCAAGAAACTCGTAGTTTTTTGGAAGCTTGGCAACCCCTTTCCATGAAAGTGATTTGCGCCAGTCTCTGATTCGGGCTACATCAATAGGAAACAAACCATAGAGATAGAACTTGGAACTACTTTATTGTGTCAAGTTTCACAGAGCTAGCACACACCGTGTTTGATTTAGAGTTCCAACTACATGTATCCATATAGGAGAAAACAGAGTGAAATCTAAAAATTAAAACTGTTACTGCAAACGAACGGTTTCACATAGAAGAAGGAAATTTGGTGAGCCAAGTGGGATTGGGGTAGTGATCATTACCTGAAAGTGTCATCAAGATTGGGTGAAAAAATGTGTGCTGAGATTTCAGGAAACTCGTAGTTTTTGGAAGCTTGGCAACCCATTTTCATGAAAGTGATTTGCGCCAGTCTCTGCTTAGGGCTACATCAATAGGAAACACACCATAGATACAGGACTTGGAACTTCTTTATTGTGTCAAGTTTCAAAAAGCTAGCACAAACCGTGTTTGATTTAGAGTTCCAACTACATGTATCCCTATAGGAGAAAACAGAGTGAAACCTAAAAATTAATACTGTTACTGCCAACGAACGGTTTAACCTTGAAGAACGAAATTTGGTGAGCCAAGTGGGATTGGGGTACTGATCATTACCTGAAAGTGTCATCAAGATTGGGTGAAAAAATGTGTGCTGAGATTTCAGGAAACTCGTAGTTTTTTGGAAGCTTGGCAACCCCTTTCCATGAAAGTGATTTGCGCCAGTCTCTGCTTCGGGCTACATCAATAGGAAAGAAACCATAGAGATAGAACTTGTAACTACTTTATTCTGTCAAGTTTCACAGAGCTAGCACAAACCGTGTTTGATTTAGAGTTCCAACTACATGTATCCATATAGTAGAAAACAGAGTGAAAGCTAAAATTAAAACTGCTACTGCAAACGAACGGTTTGTCCTAGAAGAACGAAATTTGGTGAGCCAAGTGGGATTGGGGTACTGATCATTACCTGAAAGTGTCATCAAGATTGGGTGAAAAAACGTGTGCTGAGATTTCAGGAAACTCGTAGTTTTTTGGAAGCTTGGCAACCCCTTTCCATGAAAGTGATTTGCGCCAGTCTCTGCCTAGGGCTACATCAATAGGAAACAAACCATAGAGATAGAACTTGGAACTACTTTATTGTATCAAGTTTCAAAGTGCTAGCACAAACCGTTTTGATTTAGAGTTCCAACTACACGTATCGCTATAGGAGAAAACAGAGTGAAACCTAAAAATTAAAACTGTTACTGCCAACGAACGGTTTAACCTAGAAGAACGAAATTTGGTGAGCCAAGTGGGATTGGGGTACTGATAATTATCTGAAAGTGTCATCAAGATTGGGTGAAAAAATGTGTGCTGAGATTTCAGGAAACTCGTAGTTTTTTGGAAGCTTGGCAACCCCTTTCCATGAAAGTGATTTGCGCCAGTCTCTGCTTTGGGCTACATCAATAGGAAACAAACCATAAAGATAGAACTTGGAATTAATTTATTGTGTCAAGTTTCAAAGAGCTAGCACAAACCGAGTTTGATTTAGAGTTCCAACTACATGTATCCATATAGGAGAAAACAGGGTGAAACCTAAAAATTAAAACAGTTACTGCCAACGAATGGTTTAACTTAGAAGAACGAAATTTGGTGAGCCAAGTGGGATTGAGGTACTGATCATTATCTGAAAGTGTCATCAAGATTGGGTGAACAAATGTGTGCTGATATTTCAGGAATCTCGTATTTTTTTGGAAGCTTCGCAACCCCTTTCCATGAAAGTGATTGGCGCCAGTCTCTGCTTCGGGCTACATCAATAGGAAACAAACCATAGAGATAGAACTTGGAACTACTTTATTGTGTCAAGTTTCACAGAGCTAGCACATACCGTGTTTGATTTAGAGTTCCAACTACATGTATCCATATAGGAGAAAACAGAGTGAAATCTAAAAATTAAAACTGTTACTGCAAAAGAACGGTTTAACATAGAAGAAGGAAATTTGGTGAGCCAAGTGGGATTGGGGTAGTGATCATTACCTGAAAGTGTCATCAAGATTGGGTGAAAAAATGTGTGCTGAGATTTCAGGAAACTCGTAGTTTTTGGAAGCTTGGCAACCCATTTCCATGAAAGTGATTTGCGCCAGTCTCTGCTTAGGGCTACATCAATAGGAAACACACCATAGATACAGGACTTGGAACTTCTTTATTGTGTCAAGTTTCAAAAAGCTAGCACAAACCGTGTTTGATTTAGAGTTCCAACTACATGTATCCCTATAGGAGAAAACAGAGTGAAACCTAAAAATTAATACTGTTACTGCCAACGAACGGTTTAAACTTGAAGAACGAAATTTGGTGAGCCAAGTGGGATTGGGGTACTGATCATTACCTGAAAGTGTCATCAAGATTGGGTGGAAAAATGTGTGCTGAGATTTCCGGAAACTCGTAGTTTTTTGGAAGCTTGGCAACCCCTTTCCATGAAAGTGATTTGCGCCAGTCTCTGCTTAGGGCTACATCAATAGGAAACAAACCATAGAGATAGAACTTGGAACTATTTTATTTTGTCAAGTTTCAAAGAGCTAGCACAAACCGAGTTTGATTTAGAGTTCCAACTACATGTATCCATATAGGAGAAAACAGGGTGAAACCTAAAAATTAAAACAGTTACTCCCAACGAACGGTTTAACTTAGAAGAACGAAATTTGGTGATCCAAGTGGGATTGGGTTACTGATCATTATCTGAGTGTGTCATCAAGATTGGGTGAAAAAATGTGTGCTGAGATGTCAGGAAACACGTAGTTTTTTGGAAGCTTGGCAAACCCTTTCCATGAAAGTGATTTGCACCAGTCTCTGCTTAGGGCTTCAGCAATAGGAAACAAACCATAGAGATAGAACTTGGAACTAATTTATTGTGTCAAGTTTCAAAGAGCTAGCACAAACCGTGTTTGATTTAGAGTTCCAACTACATGTATCCATATAGGAGAAAACAGAGTGAAACCTAAAAATTAAAACTGTTACTGCCAACGAACGGTTTAGCCTAGAAGAACGATATTTGGTGAGCCAAGTGGGATTGGGCTACAGATCATTGCCTGAAATTGTCATCAAGATTGGGTGAAAAAATGTGTGCTGAGATTTCAGAAACTCGTAGTTTTTTGGAAGCTTGGCAACCCCTTTCCATGAAAGTGATTTGCGCCAGTCTATGCTTAGGGCTACATCAATAGGAAAAAAGCCATAGAGATAGAACTTGGAACTACTTTATTGTGTCAAGTTTCACAGAGCTAGCACACACCGTGTTTGATTTAGAGTTCCAACTACATTTATCCATATAGGAGAAAACAGAGTGAAAGCTAAAAATTAAAACTGTTATTGCAAACGAACGGTTTAACCTAGAAGAAGGAAATTTGGTGAGCCAAGTGGGATTGGGGTACTGATCATTACCTGAAAGTGTCATCAAGATTGGGTGAAAAAATGTGTGCTGAGATTTCAGGAAACTCGTAGTTTTTTGGAAGCTTGGCAACCCCTTTCCATGAAAGTGATTTGCGCCAGTCTCTGCTTAGGGCTACATGAATAGGAAACAAACCATAGAGATAGAACTTGGAACTACTTTATTGTGTCAAGGTTCAAAGATCTAGCACAAACCTTGTTTGACTTAGAGTTCAACTACATGTATCCTTATAGGAGAAAACAGAGTGAAACCTAAAAATTAAAACTCTTACTGCCAACGAACGGTTTAAACTAGAAGTACAAAATTTGGTGAGCCAAGTGGGATTGGGGTACTGATCATTACCTGAAAGTGTCATCAAGATTGGGTGAAAAAATGTGTGCTGAGATTTCAGGAAACACATAGTTTTTGGAAGCTTGGCAAACCCTTTCCATGAAAGTGATTTGCGCCAGTCTCTGCTTAGGGGTACAGCAATAGGAAACAAACCATAGAGATAGAACTTGGAACTAATTTATTGTGTCAAGTTTCAAAGAGCTAGCACAAATCGTGTTTGATTTAGAGTTCCAACTACATGTATTCCTAAAGGAAAAAACAGAATGAAACCTAAAAATTAAAACTGTTACTGCCAATGAACGGTTTAACCTAGAAGAACGATATTTGGTGAGCCAAGTGGGATTGGGGTACTGATCATTACATGAAATTGTCATCAAGATTGGGTGAAAAAATGTGTGCTGAGATTTCAGAAACTTGTAGTTTTTTGGAAGCTTGGCAACCCATTTCCATGAAAGTGATTTGCGCCAGTCTCTGCTTAGGGCTACATCAATAGGAAAAAAGCCATAGAGATAGAACTTGGAACTACTTTATTGTGTCAAGTTTCACAGAGCTAGCACACACCGTGTTTGATTTAGAGTTCCAACTACATGTATCCATATAGGAGAAAACAGAGTGAAAGCTAAAAATTAAAACTGTTACTGCAAACGAACGGTTTAAACTAGAAGAACGAAATTTGGTGAGACAAGTCGAATTGGGGTACTGATCCTTATCTGAAAGTGTCATCAAGATTGGGTGAAAAAATATGTGCTGAGATTTCAGAAACTCGTAGTTTTTTGGAAGCTTGGCAACCCCTTTCCATGAAAGTGATTTGCGCCAGTCTATGCTTAGGGCTACATCAATAGGAAAAAAGCCATAGAGATAGAAATTGGAACTACTTTATTGTGTCAAGTTTCAAAGAGCTAGCACAAACCGTGTTTCATTTAGAGTTCCAAATACATGTATCCCTATAGGAGAAAACAAAGTGTAACCTAAAAATTTAAACTGTTACTGCCAACGAACGGTTTAACCTAGAAGAACGAAATTTGGTGAGCCAAGTGGGATTGGGGTACTGATCATTACCTGAAAGTGTCATCAAGATTGGGTGAAAAAATGTGTGCTTAGATTTCAGGAAACTCGTAGTTTTTTGGAAGCTTGGCAACCCCTTTCCATGAAAGTGATTTGCGCCAGTCTCTGCTTATGGCTACATCAATAGGAAACACACCACAGATACAGGACTTGGAACTAATTTATTGTTTCAAGTTTCAAAGAGCTAGCACAAACCTTGTTTGATTTTGTGTTCCAACTACATGTATCCCTATAGGAGAAAACAGAGTGAAACCTAAAAATTAAAACTGTTACTGCCAACGAACGGTTTCACCTAGAAGAACGAAATTTGGTGAGCCAAGTGGGATTGGGGTACTGATCATTATCTGAAAGTGTCATCAAGATTGGGTGATAAAATGTGTGCTGAGATTTCAGGAAACTCGTAGTTTTGTGGAAGCTTGTCAACCCCTTTCAATTAAAGGGATTTGCGCCAGTTTTTGCTTACGGTTACATCAATAGGAAACACACCATAGATACAGGACTTGGAACTTCTTTTTGTGTCAAGTTTCAAAAAGCTAGCACAAACCGTGTTTGTTTTAGAGTTCCAACTACATGTATCCCTATAGGAGAAAACAGAGTGAAACCTAAAAATTAAAACAGTTATTGCCAACGAACGGTTTAACGTAGAAGAACGAAATTTGGTGAGACAAGTGGAATTGGGGTACTGATCCTTATCTGAAAGTGTCATCAAGATTGGGTGAAAAAATGTGTGCTGAGATTTCAGAAACTCGTAGTTTTTTGGAAGCTTGGCAACCCCTTTCCATGAAAGTGATTTGCGCCAGTCTCTGCCTAGGGCTACATCAATAGGAAACAATCCATAGAGATAGAACTTGGAACTACTTTATTGTGTCAAGTTTCAAAGAGCTAGCACAAACCGTGTTTGATTTAGAGTTCCAACTACACGTATCGCTATAGAAGAAAACAGAGTGAAACCTAAAAATTAAAACTGTTACTGCCAACGAACGGTTTAACCTAGAAGAACGATATTTGGTGAGCCAAGTGGGATTGGGGTACTGATCATTACCTGAAATTGTTATCAAGATTTGGTGAAAAAATGTGTGCTGATATTTCAGGAAACTCGTAGTTTTTTGGAAGCTTGGCAACCCCTTTCCATGAAAATGATTTGCGCCAGTCTCTGCTTAGGTCTACATCAATAGGAAACAAACCATAGAGATAGAACTTGGAACTACTTTATTTTGTCAAGTTTCCAAGAGCTAGAACAAACCGTGTTTGATTTAGTGTTCCAACTACATGTATCCATATAGGAGAAAATAGAGTGAAACCTAAAAATTAATACTGTTACTGCCAACGAACGGTTTAACCTAGAAGAACGAAATTTGTTGAGCCAAGTGGGATTGGGGTACTGATCATTATCTGAAAGTGTCATCAAGATTGGGTGAAAAAAATGTGTGCTGAGATTTCAAGAAACTCGTAGTTTTTTGGAAGCTTGGCAACCCCTTTCCATGAAAGTGATTTGCGCCAGTCTCTGCTTGGGCTACATCAGTAGGAAACAAACCATAGAGATAGAACTTGGAACTACTTTATTGTGTCAAGTTTCAGAGAGCTAGCACACACCGTGTTTGATTTAGAGTTCCAACTACATGTATCCATATAGGAGAAAAGAGGGTGAAACCTAAAAATTAAAACAGTTACTGCCAACGAATTTTTTAACTTAGAAGAACGAAATTTGGTGAGCCAAGTGGGATTGGGGTACTGATCATTATCTGAAAGTGTCATCAAGATTGGGTGAAAAAATGTGTGCTGATATTTCAGGAAACTCGTATTTTTTTGGAAGCTTGGCAACCCCTTTCCATGAAAGTGATTTGCGCCAGTCTCTGCTTCGGGCTACATCAATAGGAAACAAACCATAGAGATAGAACTTGGAACTACTTTATTGTGTCAAGTTTCACAGAGCTAGAACACACCGTGTTTGATTTAGAGTTCCAACTACATGTATCCATATAGGAGAAAACAGAGTGAAATCTAAAAATTAAAACTGTTACTGCAAACGAACGGTTTAAAATAGAAGAAGGAAATTTGGTGAGCCAAGTGGGATTGGGGTAGTGATCATTACCTGAAAGTGTCATCAAGTTTGGGTGAAAAAATGTGTGCTGAGATTTCAGGAAACTCGTAGTTTTTGGAAGCTTGGCAACCCATTTTCATGAAAGTGATTTGCGCCAGTCTCTGCTTAGGGCTACATCAATAGGAAACAAATCATAGAGATAGAACTTGGAACTACTTTATTGCGTCTAGTTTCAAAGAGCTAGCACAAACCGAGATTGATTTAGAGTTCCAAATACATGTATCCGTATAGGAGAAAACAGGGTGAAACCTAAAAATTAAAACAGTTACTGCGAACGAACGGTTTAACTTACAAGAATGAAATTTGGTGATCCAAGTGGGATTGGGTTACTGATCATTACCTGAAAGTGTCATCAAGATTGGGTGAAAAAATGTGTGCTGAGATTTCAGGAAAACGTAGTTTTTTGGAAGCTTGGCAAACCCTTTCCATGAAAGTGATTTGCGGCAGTCTCTGCTTCGGGCTACATCAATAAAAAACAAACCATAGAGATAGAACTTGGAACTACTTTATTGTGTCAAGTTTCAGAGAGCTAGCACAGACCGTGTTTGATTTAGAGTTCCAACTACATGTATCCATATAGGAGAAAACAGAGTGAAAGCTAAAAATTAAAACTGTTACTGCCAACGAACGGTTTAACCTTGAAGAACGAAATTTGGTGAGCCAAGTGGGATTGGGGTACTGACCATTATCTGAAAGTGTCATCAAGATGGGGTAAAATAATGAGTGCTGAGATTTCAGGAAACTCGTAGTTTTTTGGAAGCTTGGCAACCCCTTTCCATGAAAGTGATTTGCGCCAGTCTCTGCTTAGGGCTACATCAATAGGAAACACACCATAGATAAAGGACTTGGAACTTCTTTATTGTGTCAAGTTTGAAAAAGCTAGCACAAACCGTGTTTGATTTAGAGTTCCAACTACATGTATCCCTATAGGAGAAAACAGAGTGAAACCTAAAAATTAATACTGTTACTGCCAACGAACGGTTTAACCTTGAAGAACGAAATTTGGTGAGCCAAGTGGGATTGGGGTACTGATCATTACCTGAAAGTGTCATCAAGATTGGGTGAAAAAATGTGTGCTGAGATTTCAGGAAACTCGTAGTTTTTTGGAAGCTTGGCAACCCCTTTCCATGAAAGTGATTTGCGCCAGTCTCTGCTTCGGGCTACATCAATAGGAAAGAAACCATAGAGATAGAACTTGTAACTACTTTATTCTGTCAAGTTTCACAGAGCTAGCACAAACCGTGTTTGATTTAGAGTTCCAACTACATGTATCCATATAGGAGAAAACAGAGTGAAATCTAAAAATTAAAACTGTTACTGCAAACGAACGGTTTAACATAGAAGAAGGAAATTTGGTGAGCCAAGTGGGATTGGGGTAGTGATCATTACCTGAAAGTGTCATCAAGATTGGGTGAAAAAATGTGTGCTGAGATTTCAGGAAGCTCGTAGTTTTTGGAAGCTTGGCAACCCATTTCCATGAAAGAGATTTGCGCCAGTCTCTGATTAGGGCTACATCAATAGGAAACAAATTATAGAGATAGAACTTGGAACTACTTTATTGCGTCTAGTTTCAAAGAGCTAGCACAAACCGAGATTGATTTAGAGTTCCAACTACATGTATCCGTACAGGAGAAAACAGGGTGAAACCTAAAAATTAAAACTGTTACTGCCAACGAACGGTTTAACCTAGAAGAAAAAAAATTAGTGTGCCAAGTGGGATTGGGGTACTGATCATTACCTGAAAGTATCATCAAGATTGGGTGAAAAAATGTGTGCTGAGATTTCAGGAAACACGTAGTTTTTTGGAAGCTTGGCAAACCCTTTCCATGAAAGTGATTTGCGCCAGTCTCTGCTTAGGGCTACAGCAATAGGAAACAAACAATAGAAATAGAACTTGGAACTACTTTATTGTGTCAAGTTTCAAAGTGCTAGCACAAACAATGTTTGATTTAGTGTTCCATCTACATGTATCCCTATAGGAGAAAACAGAGTGAAACCTAAAAATTAAAACTGTTACTTCCAACAAACGGTTTAACCTAGAAGAAGGAAATTTGGTGAGCCAAGTGGGATTGGGGTACTGATCATTACCTGAAAGTGTCATCAAGATGCGTGAAAATATGTGTGCTGAGATTTCAGGACTCCTAGTTTTTTGGAAGCTTGGCAACCCCTTTCCATGAAAGTGATTTGCGCCAGTCTCTGCTAAGGGCTACAGCAATAGGAAACAAATCATAGAGATAGAACTTGGAATTAATTTATTGTGTCAAGTTTCAAAGAGCTAGCACAAACCGTGTTTGATTTAGAGTTCCAACTACATGTATCCCTATAGGAGAAAACAGAGTGAAACCTAAAAATTAAAACTGTTACTACCAACGAACGGTTTAAACTTGAAGAACGAAATTTGGTGAGCCCAGTGGGATTGGGGTACTGATCATTACCTGAAAGTGTTATCAAGATTGGGTGAAAAAATGTGTGCTGAGATTTCAGAAAACTCGTTGTTTTTCGGAAGCTTGGCAACCCCTTTCCATGAAAGTGATTTGCGCCAGTCTCTGCTTCGGGCTACATCAATAGGAAACAAACCATAGAGATAGAACTTGGAACTACTTTATTGTGTCAAGTTTCACAGAGCTAGCACAAACCGTGTTTGATTTAGAGTTCCAACTACATGTATCCATATTGGAGAAAAGAGAGTGAAAGCTAAAATTAAAACTGTTACTGTAAACGAACGGTTTGTCCTAGAAGAACGAAATTTGGTGAGCCAAGTGGGATTGGGGTACTGATCATTACCTGAAAGTGTCATCAAGATTGGGTGAAAAAATGTGTGCTGAGATTTCAGGAAACTCGTAGTTTTTTGGAAGCTTGGCAACCCCTTTCCATGAAAGTGATTTGTGCCAGTCTCTGCTTAGGGCTACATCAATAGGAAACAAACCATAGAGATAGAACTTGGAACTAATTTATTGTGTCAATTTCAAAGAGCTAGCTCAAACCGTGTTTGATTTAGAGTTCAACTACATGTATCCTTATAGGAGAAAACAGAGTGAAACCTAAAAATCAAAACTCTTACTGCCAACGAATTGTTTAAACTAGAAGAAAAAAATTTGGTGAGACAAGTGGGATTGGGGTACTGATCATTACCTGAAAGTGTCATCAAGATTGGGTGAAAAAATAGGTGCTGAGATTTCAGGAAACATGTAGTTTTTTGGAAGCTTGGCAACCCCTTTCCATGAAAGTGATTTGCGCCAGTCTCTGCTTAGGGCTACATCAATAGGAAACAAACCATAGAGATAGAACTTGGAACTAATTTATTGTGTCAAGTTTCAAAGAGCTAGCACAAACCGTGTTTGATTTAGAGTTCCAACTACATGTATCCCTATAGGAGAAAACAGAGTGAAACCTAAAAATTAAAACTGTTACTGCCAACGAACGGTTTAACCTAGAAGAACGAAATTTGGTGAGCCAAGTGGAATTGGGGTACTGATCCTTATCTGAAAGTGTCATCAAGATTGGGTGAAAAAATGTGTGCTGAGATTTCAGAAACTCGTAGTTTTTTGGAAGCTTGGCAACCCCTTTCCATGAAAGTGATTTGCGCCAGTCTATGCTTAGGGCTACATCAATAGGAAAAAAGCCATAGAGATAGAACTTGGAACTACTTTATTGTGTCAAGTTTCAAAGAGCTAGCACAAACCGTGTTTCATTTAGAGTTCCAAATACATGTATCCCTATATTAGAAAACAGAGTGTAACCTAAAAATTTAAACTGTTACTGCCAACGAACGGTTTAACTTAGAAGAACGAAATTTGGTGCACCAAGTGGGAATGGGATACTGATCATTACCTGAAAGTGTCATCAAGATTGGGTGAAAAAATATGTGCTTAGATTTCAGAAACTCGTAGTTTTTTGGAAGCTTGGCAACCCCTTTCCATGAAAGTGATTTGCGCCAGTCTATGCTTAGGGCTACATCAATAGGAAAAAAGCCATAGAGATAGAACTTGGAACTACTTTATTGTGTCAAGTTTCAAAGAGCTAGCACAAACCTTGTTTGATTTTGTGTTCCAACTACATTTATCCCTATAGGAGAAAACAGAGTGAAACCTAAAAATTAAAACTGTTACTTCCAACGAACGGTTTAACCTAGAAGAACGAAATTTGGTGAACCAAGTGGGATTGGGGTACTGATCATTATCTGAAAGTGTCATCAAGTTTGGGTGAAAAAATGTGTGCTGAGTTTTCAGGAAACTCGTAGTTTTTTGGAAGCTTGTCAACCCAATTCAATTAAAGTGATTTGTGCCAGTCTCTGCTTACGGCTACATCAATAGGAAACACACCATAGATACAGGACTTGGAACTTCTTTTTCTGTCAAGTTTCAAAAAGCTAGCACAAACCGTGTTTGATTTAGAGTTCCAACTACATGTATCCCTATAGGAGAAAACAGAGTGAAACCTAAAAATTAAAACAGTTACTGCAAACGAACGGTTTAACCTAGAAGAACGAAATTTGGTGAGCCAAGTGGGATTGGGGTACTGATCATTATCTGAAAGTGTCATCAAGATTGGGTGAAAAAATGTGTGCTGAGATTTCAGGAAACTCGTAGTTTTTTGGAAGCTTGGCAACCCCTTTCCATGAAAGTGATTTGCGCCAGTCTCTGCTTCAGCCTACATCAATAGGAAACAAACCATAGAGATAAAACTTGGAACTACTTTATTGTGTCAAGTTTCACAGAGCTAGCACAAACCGTGTTTGATTTAGAGTTCCAACTACATGTATCCATATTGGAGAAAACAGAGTGAAAGCTAAAATTAAAACTGTTACTGCAAACGAACGGTTTGTCCTAGAAGAACGAAATTTGGTGAGCCAAGTGGGATTGGGGTACTGATCATTACCTGAAAGTGTCATCAAGATTGGGTGAAAAAATGTGTGCTGAGATTTCAGGAAACTCGTAGTTTTTTGGAAGCTTGGCAACCCCTTTCCATGAAAGTGATTTGCACCAGTCTCTGCTTAGGTCTACATCAATAGGAAACAAACCATAGAGATAGAACTTGGAACTACTTTATTTTGTCAAGTTTCCAAGAGCTAGCACAAACCGTGTTTGATTTAGTGTTCCAACTACATGTATCCATATAGGAGAAAATAAAGTGAAACCTAAAAATTAATACTGTTACTGCCAACGAATGGTTTAACCTAGAAGAACGAAATTTGGTCAGCCAAGTGGGATTGGGGTACTGATCATTATCTGAAAGTGTCATCAAGATTGGGTGAAAAAATGTGTGCTGTGATTTCAAGAAACTCGTAGTTTTTTGGAAGCTTGGCAACCCCTTTCCATGAAAGTGATTTGCGCCAGTCTATGCTTAGGGCTACAGCAATAGGAAAAAAGCCATAGAGATAGAACTTGGAACTACTTTATTGTGTCAAGTTTCAAAGAGCTAGCACAAACCGTGTTTGATTTAGAGTTCCAACTACATGTATCCCTATAGGAGAAAACAGAGTGAAACCTAAAATTAAAACTGTTACTGCCAACGAACGGTTTAAACTTGAAGAACGAAATTTGGTGAGCCAAGTGGAATTGGGGTACTGATCATTACCTGAACGTGTCATCAATATTGGGTGAAAAAATGTGTGCTGAGATTTCAGGAAACTCGTAGTTTTTTGGAAGCTTGGCAACCCCTTTCCATGAAAGTGATTTGCGCCTGTCTCTGCTTTGGGCTATATCAATAGGAAACAAACCATAGAGATAGAACTTGGAACTACTTTATTGTGTCAAGTTTCAGAGAGCTAGCACACACCGTGTTTGATTTAGAGTTCCAACTACATGTATCCATATAGGAGAAAACAGGGTGAAACCTAAAAATTAAAACAGTTACTGCCAACGAATGGTTTAACTTAGAAGAACGAAATTTGGTGAGCCAAGTGGGATTGGGGTACTGATCATTATCTGAAAGTGTCATCAAGATTGGGTGAAAAAATGTGTGCTGATATTTCAGGAAACTCGTATTTTTTTGGAAGCTTGGCAACCCCTTTCCATGAAAGTGATTTGCGCCAGTCTCTGCTTCGGGCTACATCAATAGGAAACAAACCATAGAGATAGAACTTGGAACTACTTTATTGTGTCAAGTTTCACAGAGCTAGCACACACCGTGTTTGATTTAGAGTTCCAACTACATGTATCCATATAGGAGAAAACAGACTGAAAGCTAAAAATTAAAACTGTTACTGCCAACGAACGGTTTAACCTAGAAGAACGAAATTTGGTGAGCCAAGTGGGATTGGGGTACTGACCATTATCTGAAAGTGTCATCAAGATGGGGTGAAACAATGAGTGCTGAGATTTCAGGAAACTCGTAGTTTTTGGAATCTTGGCAACCCATTTTCATGAAAGTGATTTGCGCCAGTCTCTGCTTAGGGCTACATCAATAGGAAACAAATCATAGAGATAAAACTTGGAACTACTTTATTGCGTCTAGTTTCAAAGAGCTAGCACAAACCGAGATTGATTTAGAGTTCCAACTACATGTATCCGTATAGGAGAAAACAGGGTGAAACCTAAAAATTAAAACAGTTACTGTGAACGAACGGTTTAACTTACAAGAATGAAATTTGGTGATCCAAGTGGGATTGGGTTACTGATCATTACCTGAAGGTGTCATCAAGATTGGGTGAAAAAATGTGTGCTGAGATTTCAGGAAAACGTAGTTTTTTGGAAGCTTGGCAAACCCTTTCCATGAAAGTGATTTGCGCCAGTCTCTACTTCGGGCTACATCAATAGGAAACAAACCATAGAGATAGAACTTGGAACTACTTTATTGTGTCAAGTTTCAGAGAGCTAGCACAGACCGTGTTTGATTTAGAGTTCCAACTACATGTATCCATATAGGAGAAAACAGAGTGAAAGCTAAAAATTAAAACTGTTACTGCCAACGAACGGTTTAACCTAGAAGAACGAAATTTGGTGAGCCAAGTGGGATTGGGGTACTGACCATTATCTGAAAGTGTCATCAAGATGGGGTGAAAAAATGAGTGCTGAGATTTCAGGAAACTCGTAGTTTTTTGGAAGCTTGGCAACCCCTTTCCATGAAAGTGATTTGCGCCAGTCTCTGCTTAGGGCTACATCAATAGGAAACACACCATAGATACAGGACTTGGAACTTCTTTATTGTGTCAAGTTTCAAAAAGCTAGCACAAACCGTGTTTGATTTAGAGTTCCAACTACATGTATCCCTATAGGAGAAAACAGAGTGAAACCTAAAAATTAATACTGTTACTTCCAACGAACGGTTTAACCTTGAAGAACGAAATTTGGTGAGCCAAGTGGGATTGGGGTACTGATCATTACCTGAAAGTGTCATCAACATTGGGTGAAAAAATGTGTGCTGAGATTTCCGGAAACTCGTAGTTTTTTGGAAGCTTGGCAACCCCTTTCCATGAAAGTGATTTGCGCCAGTCTCTGCTTCGGGCTACATCAATAGGAAACAAACCATAGAGATAGAACTTGGAACTACTTTATTGTGTCAAGTTTCACAGAGCTAGCACAAACCGTGTTTGATTTAGAGTTCCAACTACATGTATCCATATAGTAGAAAACAGAGTGAAAGCTAAAATTAAAACTGCTACGGCAAACGAACGGTATGTCCTAGAAGAACGAAATTTGGTGAGCCAAGTGGGATTGGGGTACTGATAATTATCTGAAAGTGTCATCAAGATTGGGTGAAAAATGTGTGCTGATATTTCAGGAAAATCGTATTTTTTTGGAAGCTTGGCAACCCCTTTCCATGAAAGTGATTTGCTCCAGTCTCTGCTTAGGGCTACATCAATAGGAAACAAACCATAGAGATAGAACTTGGAACTACTTTATTGTGTCAAGTTTCAAAGAGCTAGCACAAACCTTGTTTGATTTTGTGTTCCAACTATATTTATCCCTATAGGAGAAAACAGAGTGAAACGTAAAAATTAAAAATGTTACTTCCAACGAACGGTTTAACCTAGAAGAACGAAATTTGGTGAGCCAAGTGGGATTGGGGTACTGATCATTATCTGAAAGTGTCATCAAGATTGGGTGAAAAAATGTGTGCTGATATTTCAGGAAACTCGTAGTTTTTTGGAAGCTTGTCAACCCCTTTCAATTAAAGTGATTTGCGCCAGTCTCTGCTTACGGCTACATCAATAGGAAACACACCATAGATACAGGACTTGGAACATCTTTTTCTGTCAAGTTTCAAAAAGCTAGCACAAACCGTGTTTGATTTAGAGTTCCAACTACATGTATCCCTATAGGAGAAAACAGAGTGAAACCTAAAAATTAAAACAGTTACTGCAAACGAACGGTTTAACCTAGAAGAACGAAATTTGGTGAGCCAAGTGGGATTGGGGTACTGATCATTATCTGAAAGTGTCATCAAGATTGGGTGAAAAAATGTGTGCTGAGATTTCAGGAAACTCGTAGTTTTTTGGAAGCTTGGCAACCCCTTTCCATGAAAGTGATTTGCGCCAGTCTCTGCTTCAGCCTACATCAATAGGAAACAAACCATAGAGATAAAACTTGGAACTACTTTATTGTGTCAAGTTTCACAGAGCTAGCACAAACCGTGTTTGATTTAGAGTTCCAACTACATGTATCCATATTGGAGAAAACAGAGTGAAAGCTAAAATTAAAACTGTTACTGCAAACGAACGGTTTGTCCTAGAAGAACGAAATTTGGTGAGCCAAGTGGGATTGGGGTACTGATCATTACCTGAAAGTGTCATCAAGATTGGGTGAAAAAATGTGTGCTGAGATTTCAGGAAACTCGTAGTTTTTTGGAAGCTTGGCAACCCCTTTCCATGAAAGTGATTTGCACCAGTCTCTGCTTAGGTCTACATCAATAGGAAACAAACCATAGAGATAGAACTTGGAACTACTTTATTTTGTCAAGTTTCCAAGAGCTAGCACAAACCGTGTTTGATTTAGTGTTCCAACTACATGTATCCATATAGGAGAAAATAAAGTGAAACCTAAAAATTAATACTGTTACTGCCAACGAATGGTTTAACCTAGAAGAACGAAATTTGGTCAGCCAAGTGGGATTGGGGTACTGATCATTATCTGAAAGTGTCATCAAGATTGGGTGAAAAAATGTGTGCTGTGATTTCAAGAAACTCGTAGTTTTTTGGAAGCTTGGCAACCCCTTTCCATGAAAGTGATTTGCGCCAGTCTATGCTTAGGGCTACAGCAATAGGAAAAAAGCCATAGAGATAGAACTTGGAACTACTTTATTGTGTCAAGTTTCAAAGAGCTAGCACAAACCGTGTTTGATTTAGAGTTCCAACTACATGTATCCCTATAGGAGAAAACAGAGTGAAACCTAAAATTAAAACTGTTACTGCCAACGAACGGTTTAAACTTGAAGAACGAAATTTGGTGAGCCAAGTGGAATTGGGGTACTGATCATTACCTGAACGTGTCATCAATATTGGGTGAAAAAATGTGTGCTGAGATTTCAGGAAACTCGTAGTTTTTTGGAAGCTTGGCAACCCCTTTCCATGAAAGTGATTTGCGCCTGTCTCTGCTTTGGGCTATATCAATAGGAAACAAACCATAGAGATAGAACTTGGAACTACTTTATTGTGTCAAGTTTCAGAGAGCTAGCACACACCGTGTTTGATTTAGAGTTCCAACTACATGTATCCATATAGGAGAAAACAGGGTGAAACCTAAAAATTAAAACAGTTACTGCCAACGAATGGTTTAACTTAGAAGAACGAAATTTGGTGAGCCAAGTGGGATTGGGGTACTGATCATTATCTGAAAGTGTCATCAAGATTGGGTGAAAAAATGTGTGCTGATATTTCAGGAAACTCGTATTTTTTTGGAAGCTTGGCAACCCCTTTCCATGAAAGTGATTTGCGCCAGTCTCTGCTTCGGGCTACATCAATAGGAAACAAACCATAGAGATAGAACTTGGAACTACTTTATTGTGTCAAGTTTCACAGAGCTAGCACACACCGTGTTTGATTTAGAGTTCCAACTACATGTATCCATATAGGAGAAAACAGACTGAAAGCTAAAAATTAAAACTGTTACTGCCAACGAACGGTTTAACCTAGAAGAACGAAATTTGGTGAGCCAAGTGGGATTGGGGTACTGACCATTATCTGAAAGTGTCATCAAGATGGGGTGAAACAATGAGTGCTGAGATTTCAGGAAACTCGTAGTTTTTGGAATCTTGGCAACCCATTTTCATGAAAGTGATTTGCGCCAGTCTCTGCTTAGGGCTACATCAATAGGAAACAAATCATAGAGATAAAACTTGGAACTACTTTATTGCGTCTAGTTTCAAAGAGCTAGCACAAACCGAGATTGATTTAGAGTTCCAACTACATGTATCCGTATAGGAGAAAACAGGGTGAAACCTAAAAATTAAAACAGTTACTGTGAACGAACGGTTTAACTTACAAGAATGAAATTTGGTGATCCAAGTGGGATTGGGTTACTGATCATTACCTGAAGGTGTCATCAAGATTGGGTGAAAAAATGTGTGCTGAGATTTCAGGAAAACGTAGTTTTTTGGAAGCTTGGCAAACCCTTTCCATGAAAGTGATTTGCGCCAGTCTCTACTTCGGGCTACATCAATAGGAAACAAACCATAGAGATAGAACTTGGAACTACTTTATTGTGTCAAGTTTCAGAGAGCTAGCACAGACCGTGTTTGATTTAGAGTTCCAACTACATGTATCCATATAGGAGAAAACAGAGTGAAAGCTAAAAATTAAAACTGTTACTGCCAACGAACGGTTTAACCTAGAAGAACGAAATTTGGTGAGCCAAGTGGGATTGGGGTACTGACCATTATCTGAAAGTGTCATCAAGATGGGGTGAAAAAATGAGTGCTGAGATTTCAGGAAACTCGTAGTTTTTTGGAAGCTTGGCAACCCCTTTCCATGAAAGTGATTTGCGCCAGTCTCTGCTTAGGGCTACATCAATAGGAAACACACCATAGATACAGGACTTGGAACTTCTTTATTGTGTCAAGTTTCAAAAAGCTAGCACAAACCGTGTTTGATTTAGAGTTCCAACTACATGTATCCCTATAGGAGAAAACAGAGTGAAACCTAAAAATTAATACTGTTACTTCCAACGAACGGTTTAACCTTGAAGAACGAAATTTGGTGAGCCAAGTGGGATTGGGGTACTGATCATTACCTGAAAGTGTCATCAACATTGGGTGAAAAAATGTGTGCTGAGATTTCCGGAAACTCGTAGTTTTTTGGAAGCTTGGCAACCCCTTTCCATGAAAGTGATTTGCGCCAGTCTCTGCTTCGGGCTACATCAATAGGAAACAAACCATAGAGATAGAACTTGGAACTACTTTATTGTGTCAAGTTTCACAGAGCTAGCACAAACCGTGTTTGATTTAGAGTTCCAACTACATGTATCCATATAGTAGAAAACAGAGTGAAAGCTAAAATTAAAACTGCTACGGCAAACGAACGGTATGTCCTAGAAGAACGAAATTTGGTGAGCCAAGTGGGATTGGGGTACTGATAATTATCTGAAAGTGTCATCAAGATTGGGTGAAAAATGTGTGCTGATATTTCAGGAAAATCGTATTTTTTTGGAAGCTTGGCAACCCCTTTCCATGAAAGTGATTTGCTCCAGTCTCTGCTTAGGGCTACATCAATAGGAAACAAACCATAGAGATAGAACTTGGAACTACTTTATTGTGTCAAGTTTCAAAGAGCTAGCACAAACCTTGTTTGATTTTGTGTTCCAACTATATTTATCCCTATAGGAGAAAACAGAGTGAAACGTAAAAATTAAAAATGTTACTTCCAACGAACGGTTTAACCTAGAAGAACGAAATTTGGTGAGCCAAGTGGGATTGGGGTACTGATCATTATCTGAAAGTGTCATCAAGATTGGGTGAAAAAATGTGTGCTGATATTTCAGGAAACTCGTAGTTTTTTGGAAGCTTGTCAACCCCTTTCAATTAAAGTGATTTGCGCCAGTCTCTGCTTACGGCTACATCAATAGGAAACACACCATAGATACAGGACTTGGAACATCTTTTTCTGTCAAGTTTCAAAAAGCTAGCACAAACCGTGTTTGATTTAGAGTTCCAACTACATGTATCCACATAGGAGAAAACAGAGTGAAACCTAAAAATTAAAACAGTTACTGCCAACGAACGGTTTAACCTAGAAGAACGAAATTTGGTGAGCCAAGTGGGATTGGGGTACTGATCATTATCAGAAAGTGTCATCAAGATTGGGTGAAAAAATGTGTGCTGATATTTCAGGAAACTCGTAGTTTTTTGGAAGCTTGGCAACCCCTTTCCATGAAAGTGATTTGCGCAGTCTCTGCTTCGGCCTACATCAATAGGAAACAAACAATTGAGATAGAACTTGGAACTACTTTATTGTGTCAAGTTTCACAGAGCTAGCACAAACCGTGTTTGATTTACAGTTCCAAATACATGTATCCATATTGGAGAAAACAGAGTGAAAGCTAAAATTAAAACTGTTACTGCAAACGAACGGTTTGTCCTAGAAGAACGAAATTTGGTGAGCCAAGTGGGATTGGGGTACTGATCATTACCTGAAAGTGTCATCAAGATTGGGTGAAAAAATGTGTGCTGAGATTTCAGGAAACTCGTAGTTTTTTGGAAGCTTGGCAACCCCTTTCCATGAAAGTGATTTGCACCAGTCTCTGCTTAGGGCTACATCAATAGGAAACAAACCATAGAGATAGAACTTGGAACTACTTTATTGTGTCAAGTTTCAAAGAGCTAGCACAAACCGTGTTTGATTTAGAGTTCCAACTACATGTATCCCTATAGGAGAAAACAGAGTGAAACCTAAAAATTAAAACTGTTACTGCCAACGAACGGTTTAACCTAGAAGAACAAAATTTGGTGAGACAAGTGGGATTGGGGTACTGATCATTACCTGAAAGTGTCATCAAGATTGGGTGAAAAAATGTGTGCTGAGATTTTAGGAACCACGTAGTTTTTTGGAAGCTTGGCAAACCCTTTCCATGAAAGTGATTTGCGCCAGTCTCCGCTTAGGGCTACAGCAATAGGAAACAAACCATAGAGATAGAACTTGGAACTAATTTATTGTGTCAAGTTTCAAAGAGCTAGCACAAACCGTGTTTGATTTAGAGTTCCATCTACATGTATCCCTATAGGAGAAAACAGAGTGAAACCTAAAAATTAAAACTGTTACTTCCAACGAACGTTTTAACCTAGAACAAGGAAATTTGGTGAGCCAAGTGGGATGGGGGTACTGATCATTACCTGAAAGTGTCTTCTAGATTGGGTGAAAAAATGTGTGCTGAGATTTCAGGAAACTCGTAGTTTTTTGGAAGCTTGGCAACCCCTTTCCATGAAAGTGTTTTCCGCCAGTCTCTCCTTAGGGCTACAGCAATAGGAAACAAATCATAGTGACAGAACTTGGAATTAATTTATTGTGTCAAGTTTCAAAGAGCTAGCACAAACCGTGTTTGATTTAGAGTTCCAAATACATGTATCCCTATAGGAGAAAACAGAGTGAAACCTAAAAATTAAAACTGTTACTGCCAACGAACGGTTTAAACTTGAAGAATGAAATTTGGTGAGCCAAGTGGGATTGGGGTACTGATCATTACCTGAAAGTGTCATCAAGATTGGGTGAAAAAATGTGTGCTGAAATTTCAGGAAACTCGTAGTTTTTTGGAAGCTTGGCAACCCCTTTCCATGAAAGTGTTTTGCGCCAGTCTCTGCTTAGGGCTACATCAATAGGAAACAAACCATAGAGATAGAACTTGGAACTACTTTATTGTGTCAAGTTTCAAAGAGCTAGCACAAACCGAGTTTGATTTAGAGTTCCAACTACATGTATCCATATAGGAGAAAACAGGGTGAAACCTAAAAATTAAAACAGTTACTGCCATCGAACGGTTTAACTTAGAAGAACGAAATTTGGTGATCCAAGTGGGATTGGGTTACTGATCATTACCTGACAGTGTCATCAAGATTGGGTGAAAAAATGTGTGCTGAGATTTCCGGAAACTCGTAGTTTTTTGGAAGCTTCTCAACCCCTTTCCATGAAAGTGATTTGCGCCAGTCTCTGCTTTGGGCTACATCAATAGAAACAAACCATAGAGATGGAACTTGGAATTAATTTATTGTGTCAAGTTTCAAAGAGCTAGCACAAACCGTGTTTCATTTAGAGTTCCAAATACATATATCCCTATTGGAGAAAACAGAGTGAAACCTAAAAATTAAAACTGTTACTGCCAACGAACGGTTTAAACTTGAAGAACGAAATTTGGTGAGCCAAGTGGGATTGGGGTACTGATCATTACCTGAAAGTGTCATCAAGATTGGGTGAAAAAATGTGTGCTGAGATTTCAGGAAACTCGTAGTTTTTGGAAGCTTGGCAACCCATTTCCATAAAAGTGATTTGTGCCAGTCTCTGCTTAGGGCTATAACAATAGGAAACAAATCATAGAGATAGAACTTGCAACTACTTTATTGCGTCTAGTTTCAAAGAGCTAGCACAAACCGAGATTGATTTAGAGTTTCAACTACATGTATCCGTATAGGAGAAAACAGGGTGAAACCTAAAAATTAAAACAGTTACTGCCAACGAACGGTTTAACTTACAAGAATGAAATTTGGTGATCCATGTGGGATTGGGTTACTGATCATTACCTGAAAGTGTCATCAAGATTGGGTGAAAAAATGTGTGCTGAGATTTCAGGAAACTCGTAGTTTTTTGGAAGCTTGGCAACCCCTTTCCATGAAAGTGTTTTGCGCCAGTCTCTCCTTAGGGCTACAGCAATAGGAAACAAATCATAGTGACAGAACTTGGAATTAATTTATTGTGTCAAGTTTCAAAGAGCTAGCCCAAACCGTGTTTGATTTAGAGTTCCAAATACATGTATCCCTATAGGAGAAAACAGAGTGAAACCTAAAAATTAAAACTGTTACTGCCAACGAACGGTTTAAACTTGAAGAATGAAATTTGGTGAGCCAAGTGGGATTGGGGTACTGATCATTACCTGAAAGTGTCATCAAGATTGGGTGAAAAAATGTGTGCTGAAATTTCAGGAAACTCGTAGTTTTTTGGAAGCTTGGCAACCCCTTTCCATGAAAGTGATTTGCACCAGTCTCTGCTTAGGGCTACATCAATAGGAAACAAAGCATAGAGATAGAACTTGGAACTACTTTATTGTGTCAAGTTTCAAAGAGCTAGCACAAACCGAGTTTGATTTAGAGTTCCAACTACATGTATCCATATAGGAGAAAACAGGGTGAAACCTAAAAATTAAAACAGTTACTGCCAACGAACGGTTTAACTTAGAAGAACGAAATTTGGTGATCCGAGTGAAATTGGGTTACTGATCATTACCTGACAGTGTCATCAAGATTGGGTGAAAAAATGTGTGCTTAAATTTCAGGAAACTCGTAGTTTTTTGGAAGCTTCTCAACCCCTTTCCATGAAAGTGATTTGCGCCAGTCTCTGCTTTGGGCTACATCAATAGAAACAAACCATAGAGATGGAACTTGGAATTAATTTATTGTGTCAAGTTTCAAAGAGCTAGCACAAACCGTGTTTCATTTAGAGTTCCAAATACATATATCCCTATTGGAGAAAACAGAGTGAAACCTAAAAATTAAAACTGTTACTGCCAATGAACGGTTTAAACTTGAAGAACGAAATTTGGTGAGCCAAGTGGAATTGGGGTACTGATCATTACCTGAAAGTGGCATCAAGATTGGGTTAAAAAATGTGTGCTGAGATTTCAGGAAACTCGTAGTTTTTTGGAAGCTTGGCAACCCCTTTCCATGAAAGTGATTTACACCAGTCTCTGCTTAGGGTTACATCAATAGGAAACAAACCATAGAGATAGAACTAGGAACTACTTTATTGTGTCAAGTTTCAAAGAGCTAGCACAAACCGAGTTTGATTTAGAGTTCCAACTACATGTATCCATATAGGAGAAAACAGGGTGAAACCTAAAAATTAAAATAGTTACTGCCAATGAACGGTTTAACATAGAAGAACGAAATTTGGTGATCCAAGTTGGATTGGGTTACTGATCATTACCTGAAAGTGTCATCAAGATTGGGTGAAAAAATGTGTGCTTAAATTTCAGGAAACTCGTAGTTTTTTGGAAGCTTGTCAACCCCTTTCCATGAAAGTGATTTGCGCCAGTCTCTGCTTAGGGCTACATCAATAGGAAACAAACCATAGAGATAGAACTTGGAACTATTTATTGTGTCAAGTTTCAAAGAGCTAGCACAAACCGAGTTTGATTTAGATTTCCAACAACATGTATCCATATAGGAGAAAACAGGGTGAAATCTAAAAATTAAAACAGTTACTGCCAACGAACGGTTTAACTTAGAAGAACGAAATTTGGTGAGCCAAGTGGGATTGGGGTACTGATCATTATCTGTAAGTGTCATCAAGATTGGGTGAAAAAATGTGTGCTGATATTTCAGGAAACTCGTAGTTTTTTGGAAGCTTGGCAACCCCTTTCCATGAAAGTGATTTGCGCCAGTCTCTGCATCGGGCTACATCAATAGGAAACAAACCATAGAGATAGAACTTGGAACTACTTTATTGTGTCAAGTTTCACAGAGCTAGCACACACCGTGTTTGATTTAGAGTTCCAACTACATGTATCCATATAGGAGAAAACAGAGTGAAAGCTAAAGGTTAAAACTGTTACTGCCCACGAACGGTTTAACCTAGAAGAACGAAATTTAGTGAGCCAAGTGGGATTGGGGTACTGATCATTATCTGAAAGTGTCATCAAGATGGGGGGAAAAAATGAGTGCTGAGATTTCAGGAAACTCGTAATTTTTTGGAAGCTTGGCCACCCCTTTCCATGAAAGTGATTTGCGCCAGTCTCTGCTTAGGGCTACATCAATAGGAAACACACCATAGATAGAGGACTTGGAACTTCTTTATTGTGTCAAGTTTCAAAAAGCTAGCACAAACCGTGTTTGCTTTAGAGTTCCAACTACATGTATCCCTATAGGAGAAAACAGAGTGAAACCTAAAAATTAAAACTGTTACTGCCAACAAACGGTTTAACCTAGAAGAACAAAATTTGGTGAGCCAAGTGGGATTGGGGTACTGATCATTACCTGAAAGTGTCATCAAGATTGGTTGAAAAAATGTGTGCTGAAATTTCAGGAAACACGTAGTTTTTTGGGAGGTTGGCAAACCCTTTCCATGAAAGTGAATTGCGCCAGTCTCTGCTTAGGGCTACAGCAATAGGAAACAAATCATAGTGACAGAACTTGAAATTAATTTATTGTGTCAAGTTTCAAAGAGCTAGCACAAACCGTGTTTGATTTAGAGTTCCAACTACATGTATCCCTATAGGAGAAAACAGAGTGAAACCTAAAAATTAAAACTGTTACTGCCAACGAACGGTTTAAACTTGAAGAACGAAATTTGGTGAGCCAAGTGGGATTGGGGTACTGATCATTACCTGAAAGTGTCATCAAGATTGGGTGAAAAAATGTGTGCTTAGATTTCAGGAAACACGTAGTTTTTTGGAAGGTTGGCAAACCCTTTCCATGAAAGTGACTTGCGCCAGTCACTGCTTAGGGCTACAGCAATAGGAAACAAACCATAGAGATAGAACTTGGAACTACTTTATTGTGTCAAGTTTCCAGCAGCTAGCACAAACCGTGTTTGATTTAGAGTTCCATCTACATGTATCCCTATAGGAGAAAACAGAGAGAAACCTAAAAATTTAAACTGTTACTTCCAACGAACGGTTTAACCTAGAAGAAGGAAATTTGGTGAGCCAAGTGGGATTGGGGTACTGATCATTACCTGAAAGTGTCATAAAGATTGGGTGAAAAAATGTGTGCTGAGATTTCAGGAAACTCGTAGTTTTTTGGAAGCTTGGCAACCCCTTTCCATGAAAGTGATTTGCGCCAGTCTCTGCTTAGGGCTACATCAATAGGAAACAAACCATAGAGATAGAACAAGGAACTACTTTATTGTGTCAAGTTTCACAGAGCAGGCACACACCGTGTTTGATTTAGAGTTGCAACTACATGTATCGATATAGGAGAAAACAGAGTGAAAGCTAAAAATTAAAACTGTTACTGCAAACGAACGGTTTAACCTAGAAGAAGGAAAATTGGTGAGCCAAGTGAGATTGAGGTACTGATCATTACCTGAAAGTGTCATCAAGATTGGGTGAAAAAATGTGTGCTGAGATTTCAGGAAACTCGTAGTTTTTGGAAGCTTGGCAACCCATTTCCATGAAAGTATTTTGCGCCAGTCTCTGCTTAGGGCTACATCAATAGGAAAGAAACCATAGAGATAGAACTTAGAACTACTTTATTGCGTCTAGTTTCAAAGAGCTAGCACAAACCGTGTTTGATTTAGAGTTCCAAATACATGCATCCCTATAGGAGAAAACACAGTGTAACCTAAAAATTAAAACTGTTACTGCCAACGAACGGTTTAACCTAGAAGAACGAAATTTTGTGCACCAAGTGTGACTGGGGTACTGATCATTACCTGAAAGTGTCATCAAGATTGGGTGAAAAAATGTGTGCTGAGATTTCAGGAAACTCGTAGTTTTTTGGAAGCTTGACAACCCCTTTCCATGAAAGTGATTTGTGCCAGTCTCTGCTTATGGCTACATCAATAGGAAACACACCACAGATACAGGACTTGGAACTAATTTACAGTGTCAAGTTTCAAAGAGCTAGCACAAACCTTGTTTGATTTTGTGTTCCAACTACATGTATCCCTATAGGAGAAAACAGAGTGAAACCTAAATTTAAAACAGTTACTGCCAACGAACGGTTCAACCTAGAAGAATGAAATTTGGTGAGCCAAGTGGGATTGGGGTACTGATCATTATCTGAAAGTGTCATCAAGATTGGGTGAAAAAATGTGTGCTGAGATTTCAAGAAACTCGTAGTTTTTTGGAAGCTTGTCAACCCCTTTCAATTAAAGTGATTTGAGCCAGTCTCTGCTTAGGGCTACAGCAATAGGAAACAAACCATAGAGATAGAACTTGGAACTACTTTATTGTGTCAAGTTTCCAAGAGCTAGCACAAACCGTGTTTGATTTAGTGTTCCAACTACATGTATCCATATAGGAGACAACAGAGTGAAACCGAAAAATTAATACTGTTACTGCCAACGAACGGTTTAACTTAGAAGAACGAAATTTGGTGAGCCAAGTGGGATTGGGGTACTGATCATTATCTGAAAGTGTCATCAAGATTGGGTGAAAAAATGTGTGCTGAGATTTCAGGAAACTCGTAGTTTTTGGAAGCTTGGCAACCCATTTCCATGAAAGTATTTTGCGCCAGTCTCTGCTTAGGGCTACATCAATAGGAAAGAAACCATAGAGATAGAACTTAGAACTACTTTATTGCGTCTAGTTTCAAAGAGCTAGCACAAACCGTGTTTGATTTAGAGTTCCAAATACATGCATCCCTATAGGAGAAAACAGAGTGTAACCTAAAAATTAAAACTGTTACTGCCAACGAACGGTTTAACCTAGAAGAACGAAATTTTGTGCACCAAGTGTGACTGGGGTACTGATCATTACCTGAAAGTGTCATCAAGATTGGGTGAAAAAATGTGTGCTGAGATTTCAGGAAACTCGTAGTTTTTTGGAAGCTTGGCAACCCCTTTCCATGAAAGTGATTTGCGCCAGTCTCTGCTTATGGCTACATCAATAGGAAACACACCACAGATACAGGACTTGGAACTAATTTACAGTGTCAAGTTTCAAAGAGCTAGCACAAACCTTGTTTGATTTTGTGTTCCAACTACATGTATCCCTATAGGAGAAAACAGAGTGAAACCTAAAAATTAAAACTGTTACTGCCAACGAACGGTTTAAACTTGAAGAACGAAATTTGGTGAGCCAAGTGGGATTGGGGTTCTGATCATTATCTGAAAGTGTCATCAAGATTGGGTGAAAAAATGTGTGCTGAGATTTCAGGAAACTCATAGTTTTTTGGAAGCTTGGCAACCCCTTTCCATGAAAGTGATTTGCACCAGTCTCTGCTTATGGCTACATCAATAGGAAACACAGCATAGATATAGGACTTGGAACTTCTTTATTGTGCAAGTTTCAAAAAGCTAGCACAAACCGTGTTTGATTTAGAGTTCCAACTACATGTATCCCTATAGGAGAAAACAGAGTGAAACCTAAAAATTAAAACAGTTACTGCCAACGAACGGTTTAACTTATAAGAATGAAATTTGGTGATCCAAGTTGGATTGGGTTACTGATCATTACCTGAAAGTGTCATCACGATTGGGTGAAAAAATGTGCGCTGAGATTTCAGGAAAACGTAGTTTTTTGGAAGTTGGCAAACCCTTTCCATGAAAGTGATTTGCGCCAGTCTCTGCTTCGGGCTACATCAATAGGAAACATACCATAGAGATAGAACTTGGAACTACTTTATTGTGTCAAGTTTCAGAGAGCTAGCACACACCGTGTTTGATTTAGAGTTCCAACTACATGTATCCATATAGGAGAAAACATAGTGAAAGCTAAAAATTAAAACTGTTACTGCCAACGAACGGTTTAACCTAGAAGAACGAAATTTGGTGAGCCAAGTGGGACTGGGGTACTGATCATTATCTGAAAGTGTCATCAAGTAGGGTGAAAAAATGAGTGCTGAGATTTCAGGAAATTCGTAGTTTTTTGGAAGCTCGGCAAACCCTTTCCATGAAAGTGATTTGCGCCAGTCTCTGCTTAGGGCTACATCAATAGGAAACACACCATAGATACAGGACTTGGAACTTCTTTTGTGTCAAGTTTCAAAAAGCTAGCACAAACCGTGTTTGATTTAGAGTTCCAACTACATGTATCCCTATAGGAGAAAACAGAGTGAAACCTAAAAATTAAAACTGTTACTGCCAACAAACGGTTTAACCTAGAAGAACAAAATTTGGTGAGCCAAGTGGGATTGGGGTACTGATCATTACCTGAAAGTGTCATCAAGATTGGTTGAAAAAATGTGTGCTGAAATTTCAGGAAACACGTAGTTTTTTGGGAGGTTGGCAAACCCTTTCCATGAAAGTGAATTGCGCCAGTCTCTGCTTAGGGCTACAGCAATAGGAAACAAATCATAGTGACAGAACTTGAAATTAATTTATTGTGTCAAGTTTCAAAGAGCTAGCACAAACCGTGTTTGATTTAGAGTTCCAACTACATGTATCCCTATAGGAGAAAACAGAGTGAAACCTAAAAATTAAAACTGTTACTGCCAACGAACGGTTTAAACTTGAAGAACGAAATTTGGTGAGCCAAGTGGGATTGGGGTACTGATCATTACCTGAAAGTGTCATCAAGATTGGGTGAAAAAATGTGTGCTTAGATTTCAGGAAACACGTAGTTTTTTGGAAGGTTGGCAAACCCTTTCCATGAAAGTGACTTGCGCCAGTCACTGCTTAGGGCTACAGCAATAGGAAACAAACCATAGAGATAGAACTTGGAACTACTTTATTGTGTCAAGTTTCCAGCAGCTAGCACAAACCGTGTTTGATTTAGAGTTCCATCTACATGTATCCCTATAGGAGAAAACAGAGAGAAACCTAAAAATTTAAACTGTTACTTCCAACGAACGGTTTAACCTAGAAGAAGGAAATTTGGTGAGCCAAGTGGGATTGGGGTACTGATCATTACCTGAAAGTGTCATAAAGATTGGGTGAAAAAATGTGTGCTGAGATTTCAGGAAACTCGTAGTTTTTTGGAAGCTTGGCAACCCCTTTCCATGAAAGTGATTTGCGCCAGTCTCTGCTTAGGGCTACATCAATAGGAAACAAACCATAGAGATAGAACAAGGAACTACTTTATTGTGTCAAGTTTCACAGAGCAGGCACACACCGTGTTTGATTTAGAGTTGCAACTACATGTATCGATATAGGAGAAAACAGAGTGAAAGCTAAAAATTAAAACTGTTACTGCAAACGAACGGTTTAACCTAGAAGAAGGAAAATTGGTGAGCCAAGTGAGATTGAGGTACTGATCATTACCTGAAAGTGTCATCAAGATTGGGTGAAAAAATGTGTGCTGAGATTTCAGGAAACTCGTAGTTTTTGGAAGCTTGGCAACCCATTTCCATGAAAGTATTTTGCGCCAGTCTCTGCTTAGGGCTACATCAATAGGAAAGAAACCATAGAGATAGAACTTAGAACTACTTTATTGCGTCTAGTTTCAAAGAGCTAGCACAAACCGTGTTTGATTTAGAGTTCCAAATACATGCATCCCTATAGGAGAAAACACAGTGTAACCTAAAAATTAAAACTGTTACTGCCAACGAACGGTTTAACCTAGAAGAACGAAATTTTGTGCACCAAGTGTGACTGGGGTACTGATCATTACCTGAAAGTGTCATCAAGATTGGGTGAAAAAATGTGTGCTGAGATTTCAGGAAACTCGTAGTTTTTTGGAAGCTTGACAACCCCTTTCCATGAAAGTGATTTGTGCCAGTCTCTGCTTATGGCTACATCAATAGGAAACACACCACAGATACAGGACTTGGAACTAATTTACAGTGTCAAGTTTCAAAGAGCTAGCACAAACCTTGTTTGATTTTGTGTTCCAACTACATGTATCCCTATAGGAGAAAACAGAGTGAAACCTAAATTTAAAACAGTTACTGCCAACGAACGGTTCAACCTAGAAGAATGAAATTTGGTGAGCCAAGTGGGATTGGGGTACTGATCATTATCTGAAAGTGTCATCAAGATTGGGTGAAAAAATGTGTGCTGAGATTTCAAGAAACTCGTAGTTTTTTGGAAGCTTGTCAACCCCTTTCAATTAAAGTGATTTGAGCCAGTCTCTGCTTAGGGCTACAGCAATAGGAAACAAACCATAGAGATAGAACTTGGAACTACTTTATTGTGTCAAGTTTCCAAGAGCTAGCACAAACCGTGTTTGATTTAGTGTTCCAACTACATGTATCCATATAGGAGACAACAGAGTGAAACCGAAAAATTAATACTGTTACTGCCAACGAACGGTTTAACTTAGAAGAACGAAATTTGGTGAGCCAAGTGGGATTGGGGTACTGATCATTATCTGAAAGTGTCATCAAGATTGGGTGAAAAAATGTGTGCTGAGATTTCAGGAAACTCGTAGTTTTTGGAAGCTTGGCAACCCATTTCCATGAAAGTATTTTGCGCCAGTCTCTGCTTAGGGCTACATCAATAGGAAAGAAACCATAGAGATAGAACTTAGAACTACTTTATTGCGTCTAGTTTCAAAGAGCTAGCACAAACCGTGTTTGATTTAGAGTTCCAAATACATGCATCCCTATAGGAGAAAACAGAGTGTAACCTAAAAATTAAAACTGTTACTGCCAACGAACGGTTTAACCTAGAAGAACGAAATTTTGTGCACCAAGTGTGACTGGGGTACTGATCATTACCTGAAAGTGTCATCAAGATTGGGTGAAAAAATGTGTGCTGAGATTTCAGGAAACTCGTAGTTTTTTGGAAGCTTGGCAACCCCTTTCCATGAAAGTGATTTGCGCCAGTCTCTGCTTATGGCTACATCAATAGGAAACACACCACAGATACAGGACTTGGAACTAATTTACAGTGTCAAGTTTCAAAGAGCTAGCACAAACCTTGTTTGATTTTGTGTTCCAACTACATGTATCCCTATAGGAGAAAACAGAGTGAAACCTAAAAATTAAAACTGTTACTGCCAACGAACGGTTTAAACTTGAAGAACGAAATTTGGTGAGCCAAGTGGGATTGGGGTTCTGATCATTATCTGAAAGTGTCATCAAGATTGGGTGAAAAAATGTGTGCTGAGATTTCAGGAAACTCATAGTTTTTTGGAAGCTTGGCAACCCCTTTCCATGAAAGTGATTTGCACCAGTCTCTGCTTATGGCTACATCAATAGGAAACACAGCATAGATATAGGACTTGGAACTTCTTTATTGTGCAAGTTTCAAAAAGCTAGCACAAACCGTGTTTGATTTAGAGTTCCAACTACATGTATCCCTATAGGAGAAAACAGAGTGAAACCTAAAAATTAAAACAGTTACTGCCAACGAACGGTTTAACTTATAAGAATGAAATTTGGTGATCCAAGTTGGATTGGGTTACTGATCATTACCTGAAAGTGTCATCACGATTGGGTGAAAAAATGTGCGCTGAGATTTCAGGAAAACGTAGTTTTTTGGAAGTTGGCAAACCCTTTCCATGAAAGTGATTTGCGCCAGTCTCTGCTTCGGGCTACATCAATAGGAAACATACCATAGAGATAGAACTTGGAACTACTTTATTGTGTCAAGTTTCAGAGAGCTAGCACACACCGTGTTTGATTTAGAGTTCCAACTACATGTATCCATATAGGAGAAAACATAGTGAAAGCTAAAAATTAAAACTGTTACTGCCAACGAACGGTTTAACCTAGAAGAACGAAATTTGGTGAGCCAAGTGGGACTGGGGTACTGATCATTATCTGAAAGTGTCATCAAGTAGGGTGAAAAAATGAGTGCTGAGATTTCAGGAAATTCGTAGTTTTTTGGAAGCTCGGCAAACCCTTTCCATGAAAGTGATTTGCGCCAGTCTCTGCTTAGGGCTACATCAATAGGAAACACACCATAGATACAGGACTTGGAACTTCTTTTGTGTCAAGTTTCAAAAAGCTAGCACAAACCGTGTTTGATTTAGAGTTCCAACTACATGTATCCCAATAGGAGAAAACAGAGTGAAACCTAAAAATTAAAACTGTTACTGCCAACAAACGGTTTAACCTAGAAGAACAAAATTTGGTGAGCCAAGTGGGATTGGGGTACTGATCATTACCTGAAAGTGTCATCAAGTTTGGTTGAAAAAATGTGTGCTGAGATTTCAGGAAACATGTAGTTTTTTGGAAGTTGGCAAACCCTTTCCATGAAAGTGACTTGCGCCAGTCTCTGCTTAGGGCTACAGCAATAGGAAACAAACCATAGAGATAGAACTTGGAATTAAATTATTGTGTCAAGTTTCAAAGAGCTAGCACAAACCGTGTTTGATTTAGAGTTCCAACTACATGTATCCCTATAGGAGAAAACAGAGTGAAACCTAAAAATTAAAACTGTTACTGCCAACGAACGGTTTAAAGTTGAAGAACGAAATATGGTGAGCCAAGTGGGATTGGGGTACTGATCATTTCCTGAAAGTGTCATCAAGATTGGGTGAAAAAATGTGTGCTGAGATTTCAGGAAACTCGTAGTTTTTTGGAAGCTTGGCAACCCCTTTCCATGAAAGTGATTTGCGCCAGTCTCTGCTTAGGGCTATATCAATAGGAAAGAAACCATAGAGATAGAACTTGGAACTACTTTATTGCGTCTAGTTTCAAAGAGCTAGCACAGACCGTGTTTGATTTAGAGTTCCAAATACATGTATCCCAATAGGAGAAAACAGAGTGTAACCTAAAATTTAAAACTGTTACTGCCAACGAACGGTTTAACCTAGAAGAACGAAATTTGGAGAGCCAAGTGGGATTGTTGTACTGATCATTACCTGAAATTGTCATCAAGATTGGGTGAAAAAATGTGTGCTGAGATTTCAGGAAACTCGTAGTTTTTGGAAGCTTGGCAACCCCTTTACATGAAAGTGATTTGCACCAGTCTCTGCTTATGGCTACATCAATAGGAAACACATCACAGATACAGGACTTGGAACTAATTTACAGTGTCAAGTTTCAAAGAGCTAGCACAAACCTTGTTTGATTTTGTGTTCCAACTACATGTATCCCTATAGGAGAAAACAGAGTGAAACCTAAATTTAAAACAGTTACTGCCAACGAACGGTTTAACCTAGAAGAATGAAATTTGGTGAGCCAAGTGGGATTGGGGTACTGATCATTATCTGAAAGTGTCATCAAGATTGGGTGAAAAAATGTGTGCTGAGATTTCAAGAAACTCGTAGTTTTTTGGAAGCTTGTAAACCCCTTTCAATTAAAGTGATTTGCGCCAGTCTCTGCTTCGGGCTACATCAATAGGAAACAAACCATAGAGATAGAACTTGGAACTACTTTATTGTGTCAAGTTTCACAGAGCTAGCACAAACCGTGTTTGATTTAGAGTTCCAACTACATGTATCCATATAGTAGAAAACAGAGTGAAAGCTAAAATTAAAACTGCTACGGCAAACGAACGGTTTGTCCTAGAAGAACGAAATTTGGTGAGCCAAGTGGGATTGGGGTACTGATAATTATCTGAAAGTGTCATCAAGATTGGGTGAAAAATGTGTGCTGATATTTCAGGAAAATCGTATTTTTTTGGAAGCTTGGCAACCCCTTTCCATGAAAGTGATTTGCTCCAGTCTCTGCTTAGGGCTACATCAATAGGAAACAAACCATAGAGATAGAACTTGGAACTACTTTATTGTGTCAAGTTTCAAAGAGCTAGCACAAACCTTGTTTGATTTTGTGTTCCAACTATATTTATCCCTATAGGAGAAAACAGAGTGAAACGTAAAAATTAAAAATGTTACTTCCAACGAACGGTTTAACCTAGAAGAACGAAATTTGGTGAGCCAAGTGGGATTGGGGTACTGATCATTATCTGAAAGTGTCATCAAGATTGGGTGAAAAAATGTGCGCTGAGTTTTCAGGAAACTCGTAGTTTTTTGGAAGCTTGTCAACCCCTTTCAATTAAAGTGATTTGCGCCAGTCTCTGCTTACGGCTACATCAATAGGAAACACACCATAGATACAGGACTTGGAACATCTTTTTCTGTCAAGTTTCAAAAAGCTAGCACAAACCGTGTTTGATTTAGAGTTCCAACTACATGTATCCACATAGGAGAAAACAGAGTGAAACCTAAAAATTAAAACAGTTACTGCCAACGAACGGTTTAACCTAGAAGAACGAAATTTGGTGAGCCAAGTGGGATTGGGGTACTGATCATTATCAGAAAGTGTCATCAAGATTGGGTGAAAAAATGTGTGCTGATATTTCAGGAAACTCGTAGTTTTTTGGAAGCTTGGCAACCCCTTTCCATGAAAGTGATTTGCGCAGTCTCTGCTTCGGCCTACATCAATAGGAAACAAACAATAGAGATAGAACTTGGAACTACTTTATTGTGTCAAGTTTCACAGAGCTAGCACAAACCGTGTTTGATTTACAGTTCCAACTACATGTATCCATATTGGAGAAAACAGAGTGAAAGCTAAAATTAAAACTGTTACTGCAAATGAACGGTTTGTCCTAGAAGAACGAAATTTGGTGAGCCAAGTGGGATTGGGGTACTGATCATTACCTGAAAGTGTCATCAAGATTGGGTGAAAAAATGTGTGCTGAGATTTCAGGAAACTCGTAGTTTTTTGGAAGCTTGGCAACCCCTTTCCATGAAAGTGATTTGCACCAGTCTCTGCTTAGGGCTACATCAATAGGAAACAAACCATAGAGATAGAACTTGGAACTACTTTATTGTGTCAAGTTTCAAAGAGCTAGCACAAACCGTGTTTGATTTAGAGTTCCAACTACATGTATCCCTATAGGAGAAAACAGAGTGAAACCTAAAAATTAAAACTGTTACTGCCAACGAACGGTTTAACCTAGAAGAACAAAATTTGGTGAGACAAGTGGGATTGGGGTACTGATCATTACCTGAAAGTGTCATCAAGATTGGGTGAAAAAATGTGTGCTGAGATTTTAGGAACCACGTAGTTTTTTGGAAGCTTGGCAAACCCTTTCCATGAAAGTGATTTGCGCCAGTCTCTGCTTAGGGCTACAGCAATAGGAAACAAACCATAGAGATAGAACTTGGAACTAATTTATTGTGTCAAGTTTCAAAGAGCTAGCACAAACCGTGTTTGATTTAGAGTTCCATCTACATGTATCCCTATAGGAGAAAACAGAGTGAAACCTAAAAATTAAAACTGTTACTTCCAACGAACGTTTTAACCTAGAACAAGGAAATTTGGTGAGCCAAGTGGGATGGGGGTACTGATCATTACCTGAAAGTGTCTTCTAGATTGGGTGAAAAAATGTGTGCTGAGATTTCAGGAAACTCGTAGTTTTTTGGAAGCTTGGCAACCCCTTTCCATGAAAGTGTTTTCCGCCAGTCTCTCCTTAGGGCTACAGCAATAGGAAACAAATCATAGTGACAGAACTTGGAATTAATTTATTGTGTCAAGTTTCAAAGAGCTAGCACAAACCGTGTTTGATTTAGAGTTCCAAATACATGTATCCCTATAGGAGAAAACAGAGTGAAACCTAAAAATTAAAACTGTTACTGCCAACGAACGGTTTAAACTTGAAGAATGAAATTTGGTGAGCCAAGTGGGATTGGGGTACTGATCATTACCTGAAAGTGTCATCAAGATTGGGTGAAAAAATGTGTGCTGAAATTTCAGGAAACTCGTAGTTTTTTGGAAGCTTGGCAACCCCTTTCCATGAAAGTGTTTTGCGCCAGTCTCTGCTTAGGGCTACATCAATAGGAAACAAACCATAGAGATAGAACTTGGAACTACTTTATTGTGTCAAGTTTCAAAGAGCTAGCACAAACCGAGTTTGATTTAGAGTTCCAACTACATGTATCCATATAGGAGAAAACAGGGTGAAACCTAAAAATTAAAACAGTTACTGCCATCGAACGGTTTAACTTAGAAGAACGAAATTTGGTGATCCAAGTGGGATTGGGTTACTGATCATTACCTGACAGTGTCATCAAGATTGGGTGAAAAAATGTGTGCTGAGATTTCCGGAAACTCGTAGTTTTTTGGAAGCTTCTCAACCCCTTTCCATGAAAGTGATTTGCGCCAGTCTCTGCTTTGGGCTACATCAATAGAAACAAACCATAGAGATGGAACTTGGAATTAATTTATTGTGTCAAGTTTCAAAGAGCTAGCACAAACCGTGTTTCATTTAGAGTTCCAAATACATATATCCCTATTGGAGAAAACAGAGTGAAACCTAAAAATTAAAACTGTTACTGCCAACGAACGGTTTAAACTTGAAGAACGGAATTTGGTGAGCCAAGTGGGATTGGGGTACTGATCATTACCTGAAAGTGTCATCAAGATTGGGTGAAAAAATGTGTGCTGAGATTTCAGGAAACTCGTAGTTTTTGGAAGCTTGGCAACCCATTTCCATAAAAGTGATTTGTGCCAGTCTCTGCTTAGGGCTATAACAATAGGAAACAAATCATAGAGATAGAACTTGCAACTACTTTATTGCGTCTAGTTTCAAAGAGCTAGCACAAACCGAGATTGATTTAGAGTTTCAACTACATGTATCCGTATAGGAGAAAACAGGGTGAAACCTAAAAATTAAAACAGTTACTGCCAACGAACGGTTTAACTTACAAGAATGAAATTTGGTGATCCATGTGGGATTGGGTTACTGATCATTACCTGAAAGTGTCATCAAGATTGGGTGAAAAAATGTGTGCTGAGATTTCAGGAAACTCGTAGTTTTTTGGAAGCTTGGCAACCCCTTTCCATGAAAGTGTTTTGCGCCAGTCTCTCCTTAGGGCTACAGCAATAGGAAACAAATCATAGTGACAGAACTTGGAATTAATTTATTGTGTCAAGTTTCAAAGAGCTAGCCCAAACCGTGTTTGATTTAGAGTTCCAAATACATGTATCCCTATAGGAGAAAACAGAGTGAAACCTAAAAATTAAAACTGTTACTGCCAACGAACGGTTTAAACTTGAAGAATGAAATTTGGTGAGCCAAGTGGGATTGGGGTACTGATCATTACCTGAAAGTGTCATCAAGATTGGGTGAAAAAATGTGTGCTGAAATTTCAGGAAACTCGTAGTTTTTTGGAAGCTTGGCAACCCCTTTCCATTAAAGTGATTTGCACCAGTCTCTGCTTAGGGCTACATCAATAGGAAACAAAGCATAGAGATAGAACTTGGAACTACTTTATTGTGTCAAGTTTCAAAGAGCTAGCACAAACCGAGTTTGATTTAGAGTTCCAACTACATGTATCCATATAGGAGAAAACAGGGTGAAACCTAAAAATTAAAACAGTTACTGCCAACGAACGGTTTAACTTAGAAGAACGAAATTTGGTGATCCGAGTGAAATTGGGTTACTGATCATTACCTGACAGTGTCATCAAGATTGGGTGAAAAAATGTGTGCTTAAATTTCAGGAAACTCGTAGTTTTTTGGAAGCTTCTCAACCCCTTTCCATGAAAGTGATTTGCGCCAGTCTCTGCTTTGGGCTACATCAATAGAAACAAACCATAGAGATGGAACTTGGAATTAATTTATTGTGTCAAGTTTCAAAGAGCTAGCACAAACCGTGTTTCATTTAGAGTTCCAAATACATATATCCCTATTGGAGAAAACAGAGTGAAACCTAAAAATTAAAACTGTTACTGCCAATGAACGGTTTAAACTTGAAGAACGAAATTTGGTGAGCCAAGTGGAATTGGGGTACTGATCATTACCTGAAAGTGGCATCAAGATTGGGTTAAAAAATGTGTGCTGAGATTTCAGGAAACTCGTAGTTTTTTGGAAGCTTGGCAACCCCTTTCCATGAAAGTGATTTACACCAGTCTCTGCTTAGGGTTACATCAATAGGAAACAAACCATAGAGATAGAACTAGGAACTACTTTATTGTGTCAAGTTTCAAAGAGCTAGCACAAACCGAGTTTGATTTAGAGTTCCAACTACATGTATCCATATAGGAGAAAACAGGGTGAAACCTAAAAATTAAAATAGTTACTGCCAATGAACGGTTTAACATAGAAGAACGAAATTTGGTGATCCAAGTGGGATTGGGTTACTGATCATTACCTGAAAGTGTCATCAAGATTGGGTGAAAAAATGTGTGCTTAAATTTCAGGAAACTCGTAGTTTTTTGGAAGCTTGTCAACCCCTTTCCATGAAAGTGATTTGCGCCAGTCTCTGCTTAGGGCTACATCAATAGGAAACAAACCATAGAGATAGAACTTGGAACTATTTATTGTGTCAAGTTTCAAAGAGCTAGCACAAACCGAGTTTGATTTAGATTTCCAACTACATGTATCCATATAGGAGAAAACAGGGTGAAATCTAAAAATTAAAACAGTTACTGCCAACGAACGGTTTAACTTAGAAGAACGAAATTTGGTGAGCCAAGTGGGATTGGGGTACTGATCATTATCTGTAAGTGTCATCAAGATTGGGTGAAAAAATGTGTGCTGATATTTCAGGAAACTCGTAGTTTTTTGGAAGCTTGGCAACCCCTTTCCATGAAAGTGATTTGCGCCAGTCTCTGCATCGGGCTACATCAATAGGAAACAAACCATAGAGATAGAACTTGGAACTACTTTATTGTGTCAAGTTTCACAGAGCTAGCACACACCGTGTTTGATTTAGAGTTCCAACTACATGTATCCATATAGGAGAAAACAGAGTGAAAGCTAAAGGTTAAAACTGTTACTGCCCACGAACGGTTTAACCTAGAAGAACGAAATTTAGTGAGCCAAGTGGGATTGGGGTACTGATCATTATCTGAAAGTGTCATCAAGATGGGGGGAAAAAATGAGTGCTGAGATTTCAGGAAACTCGTAATTTTTTGGAAGCTTGGCCACCCCTTTCCATGAAAGTGATTTGCGCCAGTCTCTGCTTAGGGCTACATCAATAGGAAACACACCATAGATAGAGGACTTGGAACTTCTTTATTGTGTCAAGTTTCAAAAAGCTAGCACAAACCGTGTTTGCTTTAGAGTTCCAACTACATGTATCCCTATAGGAGAAAACAGAGTGAAACCTAAAAATTAAAACTGTTACTGCCAACAAACGGTTTAACCTAGAAGAACAAAATTTGGTGAGCCAAGTGGGATTGGGGTACTGATCATTACCTGAAAGTGTCATCAAGATTGGTTGAAAAAATGTGTGCTGAAATTTCAGGAAACACGTAGTTTTTTGGGAGGTTGGCAAACCCTTTCCATGAAAGTGAATTGCGCCAGTCTCTGCTTAGGGCTACAGCAATAGGAAACAAATCATAGTGACAGAACTTGAAATTAATTTATTGTGTCAAGTTTCAAAGAGCTAGCACAAACCGTGTTTGATTTAGAGTTCCAACTACATGTATCCCTATAGGAGAAAACAGAGTGAAACCTAAAAATTAAAACTGTTACTGCCAACGAACGGTTTAAACTTGAAGAACGAAATTTGGTGAGCCAAGTGGGATTGGGGTACTGATCATTACCTGAAAGTGTCATCAAGATTGGGTGAAAAAATGTGTGCTTAGATTTCAGGAAACACGTAGTTTTTTGGAAGGTTGGCAAACCCTTTCCATGAAAGTGACTTGCGCCAGTCACTGCTTAGGGCTACAGCAATAGGAAACAAACCATAGAGAAAGAACTTGGAACTACTTTATTGTGTCAAGTTTCCAGCAGCTAGCACAAACCGTGTTTGATTTAGAGTTCCATCTACATGTATCCCTATAGGAGAAAACAGAGAGAAACCTAAAAATTTAAACTGTTACTTCCAACGAACGGTTTAACCTAGAAGAAGGAAATTTGGTGAGCCAAGTGGGATTGGGGTACTGATCATTACCTGAAAGTGTCATAAAGATTGGGTGAAAAAATGTGTGCTGAGATTTCAGGAAACTCGTAGTTTTTTGGAAGCTTGGCAACCCCTTTCCATGAAAGTGATTTGCGCCAGTCTCTGCTTAGGGCTACATCAATAGGAAACAAACCATAGAGATAGAACAAGGAACTACTTTATTGTGTCAAGTTTCACAGAGCAGGCACACACCGTGCTTGATTTAGAGTTGCAACTACATGTATCGATATAGGAGAAAACAGAGTGAAAGCTAAAAATTAAAACTGTTACTGCAAACGAACGGTTTAACCTAGAAGAAGGAAAATTGGTGAGCCAAGTGAGATTGAGGTACTGATCATTACCTGAAAGTGTCATCAAGATTGGGTGAAAAAATGTGTGCTGAGATTTCAGGAAACTCGTAGTTTTTGGAAGCTTGGCAACCCATTTCCATGAAAGTATTTTGCGCCAGTCTCTGCTTAGGGCTACATCAATAGGAAAGAAACCATAGAGATAGAACTTAGAACTACTTTATTGCGTCTAGTTTCAAAGAGCTAGCACAAACCGTGTTTGATTTAGAGTTCCAAATACATGCATCCCTATAGGAGAAAACACAGTGTAACCTAAAAATTAAAACTGTTACTGCCAACGAACGGTTTAACCTAGAAGAACGAAATTTTGTGCACCAAGTGGGACTGGGGTACTGATCATTACCTGAATGTGTCATCAAGATTGGGTGAAAAAATGTGTGCTGAGATTTCAGGAAACTCGTAGTTTTTTGGAAGCTTGACAACCCCTTTCCATGAAAGTGATTTGTGCCAGTCTCTGCTTATGGCTACATCAATAGGAAACACACCACAGATACAGGACTTGGAACTAATTTACAGTGTCAAGTTTCAAAGAGCTAGCACAAACCTTGTTTGATTTTGTGTTCCAACTACATGTATCCCTATAGGAGAAAACAGAGTGAAACCTAAATTTAAAACAGTTACTGCCAACGAACGGTTCAACCTAGAAGAATGAAATTTGGTGAGCCAAGTGGGATTGGGGTACTGATCATTATCTGAAAGTGTCATCAAGATTGGGTGAAAAAATGTGTGCTGAGATTTCAAGAAACTCGTAGTTTTTTGGAAGCTTGTCAACCCCTTTCAATTAAAGTGATTTGCGCCAGTCTCTGCTTAGGGCTACAGCAATAGGAAACAAACCATAGAGATAGAACTTGGAACTACTTTATTGTGTCAAGTTTCCAAGAGCTAGCACAAACCGTGTTTGATTTAGTGTTCCAACTACATGTATCCATATAGGAGACAACAGAGTGAAACCGAAAAATTAATACTGTTACTGCCAACGAACGGTTTAACTTAGAAGAACGAAATTTGGTGAGCCAAGTGGGATTGGGGTACTGATCATTATCTGAAAGTGTCATCAAGATTGGGTGAAAAAATGTGTGCTGAGATTTCAGGAAACTCGTAGTTTTTGGAAGCTTGGCAACCCATTTCCATGAAAGTATTTTGCGCCAGTCTCTGCTTAGGGCTACATCAATAGGAAAGAAACCATAGAGATAGAACTTAGAACTACTTTATTGCGTCTAGTTTCAAAGAGCTAGCACAAACCGTGTTTGATTTAGAGTTCCAAATACATGCATCCCTATAGGAGAAAACAGAGTGTAACCTAAAAATTAAAACTGTTACTGCCAACGAACGGTTTAACCTAGAAGAACGAAATTTTGTGCACCAAGTGTGACTGGGGTACTGATCATTACCTGAAAGTGTCATCAAGATTGGGTGAAAAAATGTGTGCTGAGATTTCAGGAAACTCGTAGTTTTTTGGAAGCTTGGCAACCCCTTTCCATGAAAGTGATTTGCGCCAGTCTCTGCTTATGGCTACATCAATAGGAAACACACCACAGATACAGGACTTGGAACTAATTTACAGTGTCAAGTTTCAAAGAGCTAGCACAAACCTTGTTTGATTTTGTGTTCCAACTACATGTATCCCTATAGGAGAAAACAGAGTGAAACCTAAAAATTAAAACTGTTACTGCCAACGAACGGTTTAAACTTGAAGAACGAAATTTGGTGAGCCAAGTGGGATTGGGGTTCTGATCATTACCTGAAAGTGTCATCAAGATTGGGTGAAAAAATGTGTGCTGAGATTTCAGGAAACTCATAGTTTTTTGGAAGCTTGGCAACCCCTTTCCATGAAAGTGATTTGCACCAGTCTCTGCTTATGGCTACATCAATAGGAAACACAGCATAGATATAGGACTTGGAACTTCTTTATTGTGCAAGTTTCAAAAAGCTAGCACAAACCGTGTTTGATTTAGAGTTCCAACTACATGTATCCCTATAGGAGAAAACAGAGTGAAACCTAAAAATTAAAACAGTTACTGCCAACGAACGGTTTAACTTATAAGAATGAAATTTGGTGATCCAAGTTGGATTGGGTTACTGATCATTACCTGAAAGTGTCATCACGATTGGGTGAAAAAATGTGCGCTGAGATTTCAGGAAAACGTAGTTTTTTGGAAGTTGGCAAACCCTTTCCATGAAAGTGATTTGCGCCAGTCTCTGCTTCGGGCTACATCAATAGGAAACATACCATAGAGATAGAACTTGGAACTACTTTATTGTGTCAAGTTTCACAGAGCTAGCACACACCGTGTTTGATTTAGAGTTCCAACTACATGTATCCATATAGGAGAAAACAGAGTGAAAGCTAAAGGTTAAAACTGTTACTGCCCACGAACGGTTTAACCTAGAAGAACGAAATTTAGTGAGCCAAGTGGGATTGGGGTACTGATCATTATCTGAAAGTGTCATCAAGATGGGGGGAAAAAATGAGTGCTGAGATTTCAGGAAACTCGTAATTTTTTGGAAGCTTGGCCACCCCTTTCCATGAAAGTGATTTGCGCCAGTCTCTGCTTAGGGCTACATCAATAGGAAACACACCATAGATAGAGGACTTGGAACTTCTTTATTGTGTCAAGTTTCAAAAAGCTAGCACAAACCGTGTTTGCTTTAGAGTTCCAACTACATGTATCCCTATAGGAGAAAACAGAGTGAAACCTAAAAATTAAAACTGTTACTGCCAACAAACGGTTTAACCTAGAAGAACAAAATTTGGTGAGCCAAGTGGGATTGGGGTACTGATCATTACCTGAAAGTGTCATCAAGATTGGTTGAAAAAATGTGTGCTGAAATTTCAGGAAACACGTAGTTTTTTGGGAGGTTGGCAAACCCTTTCCATGAAAGTGAATTGCGCCAGTCTCTGCTTAGGGCTACAGCAATAGGAAACAAATCATAGTGACAGAACTTGAAATTAATTTATTGTGTCAAGTTTCAAAGAGCTAGCACAAACCGTGTTTGATTTAGAGTTCCAACTACATGTATCCCTATAGGAGAAAACAGAGTGAAACCTAAAAATTAAAACTGTTACTGCCAACGAACGGTTTAAACTTGAAGAACGAAATTTGGTGAGCCAAGTGGGATTGGGGTACTGATCATTACCTGAAAGTGTCATCAAGATTGGGTGAAAAAATGTGTGCTTAGATTTCAGGAAACACGTAGTTTTTTGGAAGGTTGGCAAACCCTTTCCATGAAAGTGACTTGCGCCAGTCACTGCTTAGGGCTACAGCAATAGGAAACAAACCATAGAGATAGAACTTGGAACTACTTTATTGTGTCATGTTTCCAGCAGCTAGCACAAACCGTGTTTGATTTAGAGTTCCATCTACATGTATCCCTATAGGAGAAAACAGAGAGAAACCTAAAAATTTAAACTGTTACTTCCAACGAACGGTTTAACCTAGAAGAAGGAAATTTGGTGAGCCAAGTGGGATTGGGGTACTGATCATTACCTGAAAGTGTCATAAAGATTGGGTGAAAAAATGTGTGCTGAGATTTCAGGAAACTCGTAGTTTTTTGGAAGCTTGGCAACCCCTTTCCATGAAAGTGATTTGCGCCAGTCTCTGCTTAGGGCTACATCAATAGGAAACAAACCATAGAGATAGAACAAGGAACTACTTTATTGTGTCAAGTTTCACAGAGCAGGCACACACCGTGCTTGATTTAGAGTTGCAACTACATGTATCGATATAGGAGAAAACAGAGTGAAAGCTAAAAATTAAAACTGTTACTGCAAACGAACGGTTTAACCTAGAAGAAGGAAAATTGGTGAGCCAAGTGAGATTGAGGTACTGATCATTACCTGAAAGTGTCATCAAGATTGGGTGAAAAAATGTGTGCTGAGATTTCAGGAAACTCGTAGTTTTTGGAAGCTTGGCAACCCATTTCCATGAAAGTATTTTGCGCCAGTCTCTGCTTAGGGCTACATCAATAGGAAAGAAACCATAGAGATAGAACTTAGAACTACTTTATTGCGTCTAGTTTCAAAGAGCTAGCACAAACCGTGTTTGATTTAGAGTTCCAAATACATGCATCCCTATAGGAGAAAACACAGTGTAACCTAAAAATTAAAACTGTTACTGCCAACGAACGGTTTAACCTAGAAGAACGAAATTTTGTGCACCAAGTGGGACTGGGGTACTGATCATTACCTGAAAGTGTCATCAAGATTGGGTGAAAAAATGTGTGCTGAGATTTCAGGAAACTCGTAGTTTTTTGGAAGCTTGACAACCCCTTTCCATGAAAGTGATTTGTGCCAGTCTCTGCTTATGGCTACATCAATAGGAAACACACCACAGATACAGGACTTGGAACTAATTTACAGTGTCAAGTTTCAAAGAGCTAGCACAAACCTTGTTTGATTTTGTGTTCCAACTACATGTATCCCTATAGGAGAAAACAGAGTGAAACCTAAATTTAAAACAGTTACTGCCAACGAACGGTTCAACCTAGAAGAATGAAATTTGGTGAGCCAAGTGGGATTGGGGTACTGATCATTATCTGAAAGTGTCATCAAGATTGGGTGAAAAAATGTGTGCTGAGATTTCAAGAAACTCGTAGTTTTTTGGAAGCTTGTCAACCCCTTTCAATTAAAGTGATTTGCGCCAGTCTCTGCTTAGGGCTACAGCAATAGGAAACAAACCATAGAGATAGAACTTGGAACTACTTTATTGTGTCAAGTTTCCAAGAGCTAGCACAAACCGTGTTTGATTTAGTGTTCCAACTACATGTATCCATATAGGAGACAACAGAGTGAAACCGAAAAATTAATACTGTTACTGCCAACGAACGGTTTAACTTAGAAGAACGAAATTTGGTGAGCCAAGTGGGATTGGGGTACTGATCATTATCTGAAAGTGTCATCAAGATTGGGTGAAAAAATGTGTGCTGAGATTTCAGGAAACTCGTAGTTTTTGGAAGCTTGGCAACCCATTTCCATGAAAGTATTTTGCGCCAGTCTCTGCTTAGGGCTACATCAATAGGAAAGAAACCATAGAGATAGAACTTAGAACTACTTTATTGCGTCTAGTTTCAAAGAGCTAGCACAAACCGTGTTTGATTTAGAGTTCCAAATACATGCATCCCTATAGGAGAAAACAGATTGTAACCTAAAAATTAAAACTGTTACTGCCAACGAACGGTTTAACCTAGAAGAACGAAATTTTGTGCACCAAGTGTGACTGGGGTACTGATCATTACCTGAAAGTGTCATCAAGATTGGGTGAAAAAATGTGTGCTGAGATTTCAGGAAACTCGTAGTTTTTTGGAAGCTTGGCAACCCCTTTCCATGAAAGTGATTTGCGCCAGTCTCTGCTTATGGCTACATCAATAGGAAACACACCACAGATACAGGACTTGGAACTAATTTACAGTGTCAAGTTTCAAAGAGCTAGCACAAACCTTGTTTGATTTTGTGTTCCAACTACATGTATCCCTATAGGAGAAAACAGAGTGAAACCTAAAAATTAAAACTGTTACTGCCAACGAACGGTTTAAACTTGAAGAACGAAATTTGGTGAGCCAAGTGGGATTGGGGTTCTGATCATTACCTGAAAGTGTCATCAAGATTGGGTGAAAAAATGTGTGCTGAGATTTCAGGAAACTCATAGTTTTTTGGAAGCTTGGCAACCCCTTTCCATGAAAGTGATTTGCACCAGTCTCTGCTTATGGCTACATCAATAGGAAACACAGCATAGATATAGGACTTGGAACTTCTTTATTGTGCAAGTTTCAAAAAGCTAGCACAAACCGTGTTTGATTTAGAGTTCCAACTACATGTATCCCTATAGGAGAAAACAGAGTGAAACCTAAAAATTAAAACAGTTACTGCCAACGAACGGTTTAACTTATAAGAATGAAATTTGGTGATCCAAGTTGGATTGGGTTACTGATCATTACCTGAAAGTGTCATCACGATTGGGTGAAAAAATGTGCGCTGAGATTTCAGGAAAACGTAGTTTTTTGGAAGTTGGCAAACCCTTTCCATGAAAGTGATTTGCGCCAGTCTCTGCTTCGGGCTACATCAATAGGAAACATACCATAGAGATAGAACTTGGAACTACTTTATTGTGTCAAGTTTCAGAGAGCTAGCACACACCGTGTTTGATTTAGAGTTCCAACTACATGTATCCATATAGGAGAAAACATAGTGAAAGCTAAAAATTAAAACTGTTACTGCCAACGAACGGTTTAACCTAGAAGAACGAAATTTGGTGAGCCAAGTGGGACTGGGGTACTGATCATTATCTGAAAGTGTCATCAAGTAGGGTGAAAAAATGAGTGCTGAGATTTCAGGAAATTCGTAGTTTTTTGGAAGCTCGGCAAACCCTTTCCATGAAAGTGATTTGCGCCAGTCTCTGCTTAGGGCTACATCAATAGGAAACACACCATAGATACAGGACTTGGAACTTCTTTTGTGTCAAGTTTCAAAAAGCTAGCACAAACCGTGTTTGATTTAGAGTTCCAACTACATGTATCCCTGTAGGAGAAAACAGAGTGAAACCTAAAAATTAAAACTGTTACTGCCAACAAACGGTTTAACCTAGAAGAACAAAATTTGGTGAGCCAAGTGGGATTGGGGTACTGATCATTACCTGAAAGTGTCATCAAGTTTGGTTGAAAAAATGTGTGCTGAGATTTCAGGAAACATGTAGTTTTTTGGAAGGTTGGCAAACCCTTTCCATGAAAGTGACTTGCGCCAGTCTCTGCTTAGGGCTACAGCAATAGGAAACAAACCATAGAGATAGAACTTGGAATTAAATTATTGTGTCAAGTTTCAAAGAGCTAGCACAAACCGTGTTTGATTTAGAGTTCCAACTACATGTATCCCTATAGGAGAAAACAGAGTGAAACCTAAAAATTAAAACTGTTACTGCCAACGAACGGTTTAAAGTTGAAGAACGAAATATGGTGAGCCAAGTGGGATTGGGGTACTGATCATTTCCTGAAAGTGTCATCAAGATTGGGTGAAAAAATGTGTGCTGAGATTTCAGGAAACTCGTAGTTTTTTGGAAGCTTGGCAACCCCTTTCCATGAAAGTGATTTGCGCCAGTCTCTGCTTAGGGCTATATCAATAGGAAAGAAACCATAGAGATAGAACTTGGAACTACTTTATTGCGTCTAGTTTCAAAGAGCTAGCACAGACCGTGTTTGATTTAGAGTTCCAAATACATGTATCCCAATAGGAGAAAACAGAGTGTAACCTAAAATTTAAAACTGTTACTGCCAACGAACGGTTTAACCTAGAAGAACGAAATTTGGAGAGCCAAGTGGGATTGTTGTACTGATCATTACCTGAAATTGTCATCAAGATTGGGTGAAAAAATGTGTGCTGAGATTTCAGGAAACTCGTAGTTTTTGGAAGCTTGGCAACCCCTTTACATGAAAGTGATTTGCACCAGTCTCTGCTTATGGCTACATCAATAGGAAACACATCACAGATACAGGACTTGGAACTAATTTACAGTGTCAAGTTTCAAAGAGCTAGCACAAACCTTGTTTGATTTTGTGTTCCAACTACATGTATCCCTATAGGAGAAAACAGAGTGAAACCTAAATTTAAAACAGTTACTGCCAACGAACGGTTTAACCTAGAAGAATGAAATTTGGTGAGCCAAGTGGGATTGGGGTACTGATCATTATCTGAAAGTGTCATCAAGATTGGGTGAAAAAATGTGTGCTGAGATTTCAAGAAACTCGTAGTTTTTTGGAAGCTTGTAAACCCCTTTCAATTAAAGTGATTTGCGCCAGTCTCTGCTTAGGGCTACAGCAATAGGAAACAAACCATAGAGATAGAACTTGGAACTACTTTATTGTGTCAAGTTTCCAAGAGCTAGCACAAACCGTGTTTGATTTAGTGTTCCAACTACATGTATCCATATAGGAGACAACAGAGTGAAACCTAAAAATTAATACTGTTACTGCAAACGAACGGTTTAACCTAGAAGAACGAAACTTGGTGAGCCAAGTGGGATTGGGGTACTGATCATTATCTGAAAGTGTCATCAAGATTGGGTGAAAAAATGTGTGCTGAGATTTCAGGAAACTCATAGTTTTTTGGAAGCTTGGCAACCCCTTTCCTTGAAAGTGATTTGTGCCAGTCTCTGCTTAGGGCTACATCAATAGGAAACAAACCATAGAGATAGAACTTGGAACTAATTTATTGTGTCAAGTTTCACAGAGCTAGCACAAACCGTGTTTGATTTACAGTTCCAACTACATGTATCCATATTGGAGAAAACAGAGTGAAAGCTAAAATTAAAACTGTTACTGCAAACGAACGGTTTGTCCTAGAAGAACGAAATTTGGTGAGCCAAGTGGGATTGGGGTACTGATCATTACCTGAAAGTGTCATCAAGATTGGGTGAAAAAATGTGTGCTGAGATTTCAGGAAACTCGTAGTTTTTTGGAAGCTTGGCAACCCCTTTCCATGAAAGTGATTTGCACCAGTCTCTGCTTAGGGCTACATCAATAGGAAACAAACCATAGAGATAGAACTTGGAACTACTTTATTGTGTCAAGTTTCAAAGAGCTAGCACAAACCGTGTTTGATTTAGAGTTCCAACTACATGTATCCCTATAGGAGAAAACAGAGTGAAACCTAAAAATTAAAACTGTTACTGCCAACGAACGGTTTAAACTTGAAGAACGAAATTTGGTGAGCCAAGTGGGATTGGGGTACTGATCATTACCTGAAAGTGTCATCAAGATTGGGTGAAAAAATGTGTGCTGAGATTTCAGGAAACTCGTAGTTTTGGAAGCTTGGCAACCCATTTCCATAAAAGTGATTTGTGCCAGTCTCTGCTTAGGGCTATAACAATAGGAAACAAATCATAGAGATAGAACTTGCAACTACTTTATTGCGTCTAGTTTCAAAGAGCTAGCACAAACCGAGATTGATTTAGAGTTTCAACTACATGTATCCATATAGGAGAAAACAGGGTGAAACCTAAAAATTAAAACAGTTACTGCCAACGAACGGTTTAACTTACAAGAATGAAATTTGGTGATCCATGTGGGATTGGGTTACTGATCATTACCTGAAAGTGTCATCAAGATTGGGTGAAAAAATGTGTGCTGAGATTTCAGGAAACTCGTAGTTTTTTGGAAGCTTGGCAACCCCTTTCCATGAAAGTGTTTTGCGCCAGTCTCTCCTTAGGGCTACAGCAATAGGAAACAAATCATAGTGACAGAACTTGGAATTAATTTATTGTGTCAAGTTTCAAAGAGCTAGCCCAAACCGTGTTTGATTTAGAGTTCCAAATACATGTATCCCTATAGGAGAAAACAGAGTGAAACCTAAAAATTAAAACTGTTACTGCCAACGAACGGTTTAAACTTGAAGAATGAAATTTGGTGAGCCAAGTGGGATTGGGGTACTGATCATTACCTGAAAGTGTCATCAAGATCGGGTGAAAAAATGTGTGCTGAAATTTCAGGAAACTCGTAGTTTTTTGGAAGCTTGGCAACCCCTTTCCATGAAAGTGTTTTGCACCAGTCTCTGCTTAGGGCTACATCAATAGGAAACAAACCATAGAGATAGAACTTGGAACTAATTTATTGTGTCAAGTTTCAAAGAGCTAGCACAAACCGAGTTTGATTTAGAGTTCCAACTACATGTATCCATATAGGAGAAAACAGGGTGAAACCTAAAAATTAAAACAGTTACTGCCAACGAACGGTTTAACTTAGAAGAACGAAATTTGGTGATCCGAGTGAAATTGGGTTACTGATCATTACCTGACAGTGTCATCAAGATTGGGTGAAAAAATGTGTGCTTAAATTTCAGGAAACTCGTAGTTTTTTGGAAGCTTCTCAACCCCTTTCCATGAAAGTGATTTGCGCCAGTCTCTGCTTTGGGCTACATGAATAGAAACAAACCATAGAGATGGAACTTGGAATTAATTTATTGTGTCAAGTTTCAAAGAGCTAGCACAAACCGTGTTTCATTTAGAGTTCCAAATACATATATCCCTATTGGAGAAAACAGAGTGAAACCTAAAAATTAAAACTGTTACTGCCAACGAACGGTTTAAACTTGAAGAACGAAATTTGGTGAGCCAAGTGGAATTGGGGTACTGATCATTACCTGAAAGTGGCATCAAGATTGGGTGAAAAAATGTGTGCTGAGATTTCAGGAAACTCGTAGTTTTTTGGAAGCTTGGCAACCCCTTTCCATGAAAGTGATTTACACCAGTCTCTGCTTAGGGTTACATCAATAGGAAACAAACCATAGAGATAGAACTAGGAACTACTTTATTGTGTCAAGTTTCAAAGAGCTAGCACAAACCGAGTTTGATTTAGAGTTCCAACTACATGTATCCATATAGGAGAAAACAGGGTGAAACCTAAAAATTAAAATAGTTACTGCCAATGAACGGTTTAACATAGAAGAACGAAATTTGGTGATCCAAGTGGGATTGGGTTACTGATCATTACCTGAAAGTGTCATCAAGATTGGGTGAAAAAATGTGTGCTTAAATTTCAGGAAACTCGTAGTTTTTTGGAAGCTTGTCAACCCCTTTCCATGAAAGTGATTTGCGCCAGTCTCTGCTTAGGGCTACATCAATAGGAAACAAACCATAGAGATAGAACTTGGAACTATTTATTGTGTCAAGTTTCAAAGAGCTAGCACAAACCGAGTTTGATTTAGATTTCCAACTACATGTATCCATATAGGAGAAAACAGGGTGAAATCTAAAAATTAAAACAGTTACTGCCAATGAACGGTTTAACTTAGAAGAACGTAATTTGGTGAGCCAAGTGGGATTGGGGTACTGATCATTATCTGTAAGTGTCATCAAGATTGGGTGAAAAAGTGTGTGCTGATATTTCAGGAAACTCGTAGTTTTTTGGAAGCTTGGCAACCCCTTTCCATGAAAGTGATTTGCGCCAGTCTCTGCATCGGGCTACATCAATAGGAAACAAACCATAGAGATAGAACTTGGAACTACTTTATTGTGTCAAGTTTCACAGAGCTAGCACACACCGTGTTTGATTTAGAGTTCCAACTACATGTATCCATATAGGAGAAAACAGAGTGAAAGCTAAAGGTTAAAACTGTTACTGCCAACGAAAGGTTTAACCTAGAAGAACGAAATTTAGTGAGCCAAGTGGGATTGGGGTACTGATCATTATCTGAAAGTGTCATCAAGATGGGGGGAAAAAATGAGTGCTGAGATTTCAGGAAACTCGTAATTTTTTGGAAGCTTGGCAACCCCTTTCCATGAAAGTGATTTGCGCCAGTCTCTGCTTAGGGCTACATCAATAGGAAACACACCATAGATAGAGGACTTGGAACTTCTTTATTGTGTCAAGTTTCAAAAAGCTAGCACAAACCGTGTTTGCTTTAGAGTTCCAACTACATGTATCCCTATAGGAGAAAACAGAGTGAAACCTAAAAATTAAAACTGTTACTGCCAACAAACGGTTTAACCTAGAAGAACAAAATTTGGTGAGCCAAGTGGGATTGGGGTACTGATCATTACCTGAAAGTGTCATCAAGATTGGTTGAAAAAATGTGTGCTGAGATTTCAGGAAACACGTAGTTTTTTGGGAGGTTGGCAAACCCTTTCCATGAAAGTGATTTGCGCCAGTCTCTGCTTAGGGCTACAGCAATAGGAAACAAATCATAGTGACAGAACTTGAAATTAATTTATTGTGTCAAGTTTCAAAGAGCTAGCACAAACCGTGTTTGATTTAGAGTTCCAACTACATGTATCCCTATAGGAGAAAACAGAGTGAAACCTAAAAATTAAAACTGTTACTGCCAACGAACGGTTTAAACTTGAAGAACGAAATTTGGTGAGCCAAGTGGGATTGGGGTACTGATCATTACCTGAAAGTGTCATCAAGATTGGGTGAAAAAATGTGTGCTTAGATTTCAGGAAACACGTAGTTTTTTGGAAGGTTGGCAAACCCTTTCCATGAAAGTGACTTGCGCCAGTCACTGCTTAGGGCTACAGCAATAGGAAACAAACCATAGAGATAGAACTTGGAACTACTTTATTGTGTCAAGTTTCCAGGAGCTAGCACAAACCGTGTTTGATTTAGAGTTCCACCTACATGTATCCCTATAGGAGAAAACAGAGAGAAACCTAAAAATTTAAACTGTTACTTCCAACGAACGGTTTAACCTAGAAGAAGGAAATTTGGTGAGCCAAGTGGGATTGGGGTACTGATCATTACCTGAAAGTGTCATAATGATTGGGTGAAAAAATGTGTGCTGAGATTTCAGGAAACTCGTAGTTTTTTGGAAGCTTGGCAACCCCTTTCCATGAAAGTGATTTGCGCCAGTCTCTGCTTAGGGCTACATCAATAGGAAACAAACCATAGAGATAGAACAAGGAACTACTTTATTGTGTCAAGTTTCACAGAGCAGGCACACACCGTGTTTGATTTAGAGTTGCAACTACATGTATCGATATAGGAGAAAACAGAGTGAAAGCTAAAAATTAAAACTGTTACTGCAAACGAATGGTTTAACCTAGAAGAAGGAAAATTGGTGAGCCAAGTGAGATTGAGGTACTGATCATTACCTGAAAGTGTCATCAAGATTGGGTGAAAAAATGTGTGCTGAGATTTCAGGAAACTCGTAGTTTTTGGAAGCTTGGCAACCCCTTTCCATGAAAGTGATTTGTGCCAGTCTCTGCTTATGGCTACATCAATAGGAAACACACCACAGATACAGGACTTGGAACTAATTTACAGTGTCAAGTTTCAAAGAGCTAGCACAAACCTTGTTTGATTTTTTGTTCCAACTACATGTATCCCTATAGGAGAAAACAGAGTGAAACCTAAAAATTAAAACTGTTACTGCCAACGAATGGTTTAAACTTGAAGAACGAAATTTGGTGAGCCAAGTGGGATTGGGGTACTGATCATTACCTGAAAGTGTCATCAAGATTGGGTGAAAAAATGTGTGCTGAGATTTGAGGAAACTCGTAGTTTTTTGGAAGCTTGGCAACCCCTTTCCATGAAAGTGATTTGCACCAGTCTCTGCTTATGGCTACATCAATAGGAAACACACCATAGATATAGGACTTGGAACTTCATTATTGTGCAAGTTTCAAAAAGCTAGCACAAACCGTATTTGATTTAGAGTTCCAACTACATGTATCCCTATAGGAGAAAACAGAGTGAAACCTAAAAATTAACCAGTTACTGCCAACGAACGGTTTAACCTAGAAGAACGAAATTTGGTGAGCCAAGTGGGATTGGGGTACTGATCATTATCTGAAAGTGTCATCAAGATTGGTTGAAAAAATGTGTGCTGAGATTACAGGATACTCGTAGTTTTTTGGAAGCTTGGCAACCCCTTTCCATGAATGTGATTTGCGCCAGTCTCTGCTTCGGGCTACATCAATAGGAAACAAACCATAGAGATAGAACTTGGAACTACTTTATTGTGTCAAGTTTCACAGAGCTAGCACACAACGTGTTTGATTTAGAGTTCCATCTACATGTATCCATATAGGAGAAAACAGAGTGAAATCTAAAAATTAAAACAGTTACTGCCAACGAACGGTTTAACTTATAAGAATGAAATTTGGTGATCCAAGTGGGATTGGGTTACTGATCATTACCTGAAAGTGTCATCAAGATTGGTTGAAAAAATGTGCGCTGAGATTTCAGGAAAACGTAGTTTTTTGGAAGTTGGCAAACCCTTTCCATGAAAGTGATTTGTGCCAGTCTCTGCTTCGGGCTACATCAATAGGATACATACCATAGAGATAGAACTTGGAACTACTTTATTGTGTCAAGTTTCAGAGAGCTAGCACACACCGTGTTTGATTTAGAGTTCCAACTACATGTATCCATATAGGAGAAAACATAGTGAAAGCTAAAAATTAAAACTGTTACTGCCAACGAATGGTTTAACCTAGAAGAACGAAATTTGGTGAGCCAAGTGGGACTGGGGTACTGATCATTATCTGAAAGTGTCATCAAGTAGGGTGAAAAAATGAGTGCTGAGATTTCAGGAAATTCGTAGTTTTTTGGAAGCTTGGCAACCCCTTTCCATGAAAGTGATTTGCGCCAGTCTCTGCTTAGGGCTACATCAATAGGAAACACACCATAGATACAGGACTTGGAACTTCTTTTGTGTCAAGTTTTAAAAAGCTAGCACAAACCGTGTTTGATTTAGAGTTCCAACTACATGTATCCCTGTAGGAGAAAACAGAGTGAAACCTAAAAATTAAAACTGTTACTGCCAACAAACGGTTTAACCTAGAAGAACAAAATTTGGTGAGCCAAGTGGGATTGGGGTACTGATCATTACCTGAAAGTGTCATCAAGTTTGGTTGAAAAAATGTGTGCTGAGATTTCAGGAAACACGTAGTTTTTTGGAAGGTTGGCAACCCCTTTCCATGAAAGTGATTTGCGCCAGTCTCTGCTTAGGGCTACATCAATAGGAAACAAGCCATAGAGGTAGAACTTGGAACTACTTTGTTGTGTCAAGTTTCCAAGAGCTAGCACAAACCGTGTATGATTTAGTGTTCCAACTACATGTATTCATATAGGAGAAAACAGAGTGAAACCTAAAAATTAATACTGTTACTGCCAACGAACGGTTTAACCTAGAAAAACGAAATTTGTTGAGCCAAGTGAGAATGGGGTTCTGATCATTACCTGAAAGTGTCATCAAGATTGGGTGAAAAAATGTGTGCTGAGATTTCAGGAAACTCGTAGTTTTTGGAAGCTTGGCAACCCCTTTCCATGAAAGTGATTTGCGCCAGTCTCTGCTTAGGGCTACAGCAATAGGAAACAAATCATAGTGACAGAACTTGGAATTAAATTATTGTGTCAAGTTTCAAAGAGCTAGCACAAACCGTGTTTGATTTAGAGTTCCAACTACATGTATCCCTATAGGAGAAAACAGAGTGAAACCTAAAAATTAAAACTGTTACTGCCAACGAACGGTTTAAACTTGAAGAACGAAATTTGGTGAGCCAAGTGGGATTGGGGTACTGATCATTACCTGAAAGTGTCATCAAGATTGGGTGAAAAAATGTGTGCTGAGATTTCAGGAAACTCGTAGTTTTTTGGAAGCTTGGCAACCCCTTTCCATGAAAGTGATTTGCGCCAGTCTCTGCTTAGGGCTACATGAATAGGAAACAAACCATAGAGATAGAACTTGGAACTACTTTATTGTGTCACGTTTCAAAGAGCTAGCACAAACCGTGTTTGATTTGGAGTTCCATCTACATATATCCTTATAGGAGAATACAGAGTGAAACCTAAAAATTAAAACTTTTACTTCCAACGAACGGTTTAACCTAGAACAAGGAAATTTGGTGAGCCAAGTGGGATTGGGGTACTGATCATTACCTGTAATTGTCATCAAGATTGGGTGAAAAAATGTGTTCTGAGATTTCAGGAAACTCGTAGTTTTTTGGAAGCTTGGCAACCCCTTTCCATGAAAGTGATTTGCGCCAGTCTCTGCTTAGGGCTATATTAATAGGAAAGAAACCATAGAGATAGAACTTGGAACTACTTTATTGCGTCTAGTTTCAAAGAGCTAGCACAAACCGTGTTTGATTTAGAGTTCCAAATACATGTATCCCTATAGGAGAAAACAGAGTGAAAGCTAAAAATTAAAACTGTTACTGCCAACGAACGGTTTAACCTAGAAGTACGAAATTTGGAGAGCCACGTGGGATTGTTGTACTGATCATTACCTGAAATTGTCATCAAGATTGGGTGAAAAAATGTGTGTTGAGATTTCAGGAAACTCGTAGTTTTTGGAAGCTTGGCAAACCCTTTACATGAAAGTGATTTGCACCAGTCTCTGCTTATGGCTACATCAATAGGAAACACATCACAGATACAGGACTTGGAACTAATTTACAGTGTCAAGTTTCAAAGAGCTAGCACAAACCTTGTTTGATTTTGTGTTCCAACTACATGTATCCCTATAGGAGAAAACAGAGTGAAACCTAAATTTAAAACAGTTACTGCCAACGAACGGTTCAACCTAGAAGAATGAAATTTGGTGAGCCAAGTGGGATTGGGGTACTGATCATTATCTGAAAGTGTCATCAAGATTGGGTGAAAAAATGTGTGCTGAGATTTCAAGAAACTCGTAGTTTTTTGGAAGCTTGTCAACCCCTTTCAATTAAAGTGATTTGCGCCAGTCTCTGCTTAGGGCTACAGCAATAGGAAACAAACCATAGAGATAGAACTTGGAACTACTTTATTGTGTCAAGTTTCCAAGAGCTAGCACAAACCGTGTTTGATTTAGTGTTCCAACTACATGTATCCATATAGGAGACAACAGAGTGAAACCTAAAAATTAATACTGTTACTGCCAACGAACGGTTTAACCTAGAAGAACGAAATTTGGTGAGCCAAGTGGGATTGGGGTACTGATCATTATCTGAAAGTGTCATCAAGATTGGGTGAAAAAATGTGTGCTGAGATTTCAGGAAACTCGTAGTTTTTGGAAGCTTGGCAACCCATTTCCATGAAAGTATTTTGCGCCAGTCTCTGCTTAGGGCTACATCAATAGGAAAGAAACCATAGAGATAGAACTTAGAACTACTTTATTGCGTCTAGTTTCAAAGAGCTAGCACAAACCGTGTTTGATTTAGAGTTCCAAATACATGCATCCCTATAGGAGAAAACAGAGTGTAACCTAAAAATTAAAACTGTTACTGCCAACGAACGGTTTAACCTAGAAGAACGAAATTTTGTGCACCAAGTGTGACTGGGGTACTGATCATTACCTGAAAGTGTCATCAAGATTGGGTGAAAAAATGTGTGCTGAGATTTCAGGAAACTCGTAGTTTTTTGGAAGCTTGGCAACCCCTTTCCATGAAAGTGATTTGCGCCAGTCTCTGCTTATGGCTACATCAATAGGAAACACACCACAGATACAGGACTTGGAACTAATTTACAGTGTCAAGTTTCAAAGAGCTAGCACAAACCTTGTTTGATTTTGTGTTCCAACTACATGTATCCCTATAGGAGAAAACAGAATGAAACCTAAAAATTAAAACTGTTACTGCCAACGAACGGTTTAAACTTGAAGAACGAAATTTGGTGAGCCAAGTGGGATTGGGGTTCTGATCATTACCTGAAAGTGTCATCAAGATTGGGTGAAAAAATGTGTGCTGAGATTTCAGGAAACTCATAGTTTTTTGGAAGCTTGGCAACCCCTTTCCATGAAAGTGATTTGCACCAGTCTCTGCTTATGGCTACATCAATAGGAAACACAGCATAGATATAGGACTTGGAACTTCTTTATTGTGCAAGTTTCAAAAAGCTAGCACAAACCGTGTTTGATTTAGAGTTCCAACTACATGTATCCCTATAGGAGAAAACAGAGTGAAACCTAAAAATTAAAACAGTTACTGCCAACGAACGGTTTAACTTATAAGAATGAAATTTGGTGATCCAAGTTGGATTGGGTTACTGATCATTACCTGAAAGTGTCATCAAGATTGGGTGAAAAAATGTGCGCTGAGATTTCAGGAAAACGTAGTTTTTTAAAAGTTGGCAAACCCTTTCCATGAAAGTGATTTGCGCCAGTCTCTGCTTCGGGCTACATCAATAGGAAACATACCATAGAGATAGAACTTGGAACTACTTTATTGTGTCAAGTTTCAGAGAGCTAGCACACACCGTGTTTGATTTAGAGTTCCAACTACATGTATCCATATAGGAGAAAACATAGTGAAAGCTAAAAATTAAAACTGTTACTGCCAACGAACGGTTTAACCTAGAAGAACGAAATTTGGTGAGCCAAGTGGGACTGGGGTACTGATCATTATCTGAAAGTGTCATCAAGTAGGGTGAAAAAATGAGTGCTGAGATTTCAGGAAATTCGTAGTTTTTTGGAAGCTCGGCAACCCCTTTCCATGAAAGTGATTTGCGCCAGTCTCTGCTTAGGGCTACATCAATAGGAAACACACCATAGATACAGGACTTGGAACTTCTTTTCTGTCAAGTTTCAAAAAGCTAGCACAAACCGTGT